>NC_091469.1:464211014-464513514 GCF_036971445.1 Narcine bancroftii
GAAGGGACACAGGTGCCAGCCTGGGAGGAAGCAGGATAGATGCTGAGGAGTGGACACGGAGAAGCAGCGCTGGGGAGTCCAGTGGATCAAAGAGGGGAGTGAAGAGCTGGGCTCAGCGTGCCGGGAGCAGCGCCGAGCAGAAGAGCTAGTAGAAGGAACCTTAGGTTTTATAATGAGAGCTTTTTTTAAGTGTGGGATCCATGGCCGCCTGCGTTTCCCAGAGTGGTTCCAGATGCATGGGGGATTATGGGTGAAGAATACGGCCATGTTTGACCTCACGGCAACAGGTGGCACTACCACAGCACTCGCCCCTCCTCCCTCAGCTCCGACGGCTCCCGGCGCAGCTCTCTGTAAAAGCAACGCTGAAGCAGCCTGATAGGCCTTCGCCATAAAAGGTAAGCCCACCTTACTTTTCCTCGTTGAGCCAGCTTCAATGCAGCGTCACTCCATAAAAAGGGCTTATGAGAGACTCCCCAACAGTGAGAGCCATCAACCAGCTCTTCATCCTGGGCAACATCATTTTATTTACTAGTAACATTATTCAAACAGCTGCCATGAGTAAAGCATGACCAGGACACATCGCTGTTTGAATATTTGTTCCCATCTTCACCAAATGTTTAAATGTTAATTCAGAGAACATTTACAATGTGGTAATTATTACATATTTTTTACTTATTATTTTATTCTGATTTTTAAATTATTTTCCTTGATTTTTTCTTGTCCGTTGCTTTTATTCTAGAGACCAGGGATTTTATGTACTTGGCATTTTGTTCTTGTAAATGGCAAAATATCAGTCTGGACAAGTTCCTTTACCCATGCAAGACTGGATTCTAAAATGTTTCTTTTAGCACTGCAGCTTTGATCAAGTCAAAGATAATGTGAATACATTCAAGCAATAGGACAATATAGGAAGGATAAATGTTCAGAATGGCTGTAATATAACATATTTTTTAATTCATAGGAACATATGATTGACTGAAAGTAGGTGTAACAATTTAGCAGAAGCTACCGTATATTTTCAATGCACAAATCAAGTCATTAAAAACCTCAAAAATCATTCAAAAAATGGGATTGAATTTTATGCCAGATATATTTTTGTGACAAATTCACTGAAAAAAAGAACAGATTGATGTCGATTCGGTGTGCAAGTTGATTTTGTAAGGACCTCCCCACCGCCAACAGAGCCACTCCCCGACTCTTCTCCACCACTGGGCACCCTCTTAGCCGCTCCTACCTGGTAGGCTGAGGTCTCTGCTACTGCCGGGAGCACGATGTCATCGCTCTAGCTCCGTGGGCCATCGTTGCTTCTGCCCGGTAGGCCAAGGTTATTTTTTTACTTACTTTATGGTTTGTGATTGGGATGTTTAAGAAAAAAAAAGGGTTGTTCCTGGGAGGCCCAGATTGCCAAATAATGGGGACCGACATATGCCAGATATACCATAAAATAAGGCTAAAAAAGGGGGGGGGGGGTTTTACCTATCTGCCAGTAGACTGAAACACCAAAATACACCATAAATGATAGACAGAGATACCTTTGTTCAGATCGTTTTAGCTAGAGTGACAGTTATCCCTTGTGAAATATCATGGATCAGTTGGAGCTCTGGTGTGGAAAGTTGTTCCACTAGAAACAGGTCGCCAGTCTTCAACAGGTCAAACTTTATTCACAGGAGTATGATCGGCCATGTTAGAGATCATGAAATTGCAAGTAATATTCTGATGTGGACAGATAATCGGTTATTGGAGTGAAAGCAATGGTGGGTAGAAATCTATCCCTCTCATCTCCGTCAACGTGACAAGCAGGGTGAGACATGCACTGGGAAATTGAGGCCACCTGCAAATCAGAGAGTCAACACCCTATATTCTGTCTCAGCAATCTGCAACAAGGTGGCATCAAAATCAGAATCAAAATTTATTGTAAAGAACAAGTCATGAAATTCAGTGTTTTTGCATCAGCCTCATCAGTGCTACAATTTCTATTAGCTTCCTCTCTGTATCTTTCTTTCCCTATCCCTCGGTATTCTTTCCTCCAGCTCCCTCCCTCTTCCCTCCCTTCTCTGATTACAGAGCTTCCCTTCTTAGCCCTCTGCCCTCGCCCCCTCTCACTTCTCAGCCTCTGTCTCTTCTACCCTCCCACGCGCACCTACCAATTACACTGGACAACAAAGATCTTGCTTCTTGCACACTTTTGGGTGTATTCCAAGGAGTTGGGTGGGGGGGGGGGGGGGGCAGGGGTGCTGGTCATGAAAATCACTCCAAAGTTTCTTATCACATTTTGTTTTATAGACATAACCAATTTTTTTGTGATTTCCCATCACATTTTATGTCTTCTTCAACCATGCAAAACCATGAAGCGCAACATGTTATTGAAAATTCATTTTCTTCCTTCGCACTTGGACGGCTTCCCTGCCGATCTTGGTGTGGTCAATGACAAACATGGTGAAAGGTTTCACCAGAACATTGCAACTATGGAAAATGGGTATCGGGACAACTGGAATCCAACAATGCTGGCCAACTATTGATGGGCACTGACACAAGAGGCATCAGATGCTGAGTACAAAGAAAAGTCAGTGGCAAAACATTTTTAGGTCGGTTGAATGAATGCAATGTGTCAGCAGCATTCTGCGATTAAACATGCTCAATCCAATAAAAGTTAATTTAATGTTTCTCCAACTTCCTACGTGATACAGAAAATCTGATATTGTTTTTTGTGATCAGCTGGATGTTGTCTATCATAATCGTCAGATTTGTTTCTCAAGAAGCAAACCTTTTGAAAGATTTGTTGCCCTTTGTTACCTTTTATCCTTGAATCCTTCCTCCTTCTGGCCTCATCTCCTCCTTCTCACTCTCCACTCCACTTTTTTATTCGAGATTCCTTTTTATAGTACAGACATAATAATACATGAAATTGTCTTCTGCCTGCCATCAGGCAAAGAGTCACCATAAGTGTTGCCCAGCACCCCTGACAGTATGAGAGAAAGAGAAACAAAAGAGAATCCCTTCAGATTCACCTCCAGCGCTTACACAGCCTCTGCAGTGTGCAGACTCCTGCCCGATACATTGGCAAGCTGAGCTCCAGATCAAAACCTCCAATACAGTCAGGTAGTCTTCAGTGCCTGAGGCCTGTTGGAAGCCCCTGTTGCCCTCTCGAATCCTGGATCTGATATCTAGTTCCCAGGAACCAGCCCCAGGAGCCTATGGCCAGTGTAGGTCCTTTAACCGCAAGTAACCTGGCAGCTGTGTGGGTCCCTCAGCCACTGAGCACCCCGCAGGTCTGCTGGCATAGTCATTATCCTGTAAAGTTGTCTCCTCAGCTTCTCCTTCTCTACCAGGGGTTTTCCCCCCATGTCTGCTGCAGTGTGGAAAGTTGTTCCACTAGAAACAGGTCGCCAGTCTTCAACAAGTCAAACTTTATACACAGGATTATGATTGGCCATGTTAGAGAACATGAAATGGCAAGTAACATTCTGATGTGGACAGATAATTGGTTATTGGAGTGAAAGAAAAAGTGGGAAGAAATCTATCCCTCTCAACCACTCATGGCCTGCTGCTGAGTACAAACATTGCCATCTTTTACATAGACCTATGGTCGCAGGATGTTAGCTTAAAAACACTGTCAGCTACTGGATGTTCAAGGCTCCTTGAATGTTTGTACCGAGCAGTCAGCGTTAGGACCAGGTGATTGAACCCTTCAGAACACTACTGTGTCTCCCCTCTCCAAGTCCATACCAGCAGCAAATCTTCCATTACCACAGTTCTGGCAACGCCACCATCTCAATCACCAGCTTTTCCACATTCCCGATTAAGGGATCAAGCCCAAAATGTTGGGTGCCTTTTACTTCCAAAAATGCTGAGTGACCTGCTTAGTTTCTCCACCCCATTTGTGTATTCCAGGGTAAAACAGGGATTGATATTTGGGCCTTAGCCACTCACAATCTCTGTCCAAAATTTCACTGAGGGGATGAAATGTCATATTTCCCTGTTATCTGATGTTGCTAAACCATGTTGAGTGTAGAAGAGATGTAAAGGAACTTCAGGAAGGCATTGAAAACTTGAGCAAATGGATGAGTTCCTGGTCGATGGGATATAATGCAGAAAATTATACATTTTAATCATTTTAACTTCTAGTTTAACTTATATGCTCCGAGGTCCTGGAGAAATGCTACCTTGTTTTTACTGTGCTAGCACGGATGATAAATAAAGGTAACTTGACTTGAAAATCCCAAGTCATTTATTTTGGCAAACATAACCAGAACAAGAGGCATTTGTTGCATGGACAGTGTTGAAGTTCAAAGGGATTTATCTGAGCGTATGCTAATACGCAATTCACAATTGGGTGCAGTAGGAGATTAGAATGGCATATGATAAACCAGCCATTTCAAGAAAAAGGTTTGATTACTGTAAAATTTGGCCATACAAGGAGAGATTGGGTGAACTGGGATTTTAAAGAAGAATGAGAGATTTCCTTGAAATTTGCAAATTGTTTCATGGTGATAGGCTCTGTCATCACCAAAGGTATAGAGTGAGGAATGATAGGTTCTATTATACTTTAGATGTGGCTGGCCCTATTCCAAGTGCTCGACAGAAGACAGGGAGAAGAAGGTCGACCTTTATTCCAGCGTTACAAGGGGACAAGTTACCAGGGTGCGAGTCACCAATGGGGGATGGGCCAGCTATTCATTGACAGTTACATATTAGTATCAACACAGAGGGTTTGACAGAGATTTGAGTTGGAGTCAGGAGGCTGTAAATGAGTTAATTGATTAGGGCTAGGGAGAAATTGAGATAATAGATAGGGACATATAAAAAAAAAGGGACAACTGTTAAAATGTTCAGAGATAAAGGGGAGCCCTGTGGTCCCCAGGGACTGGGGCGAGAAGGGGGCTTCTGGTCACCAGGGGCTGGGGTGAGATGGGTGGGCCTCTGGTCCCCAAGGGCTGGGGTGAGAGGGGGACCTCTGGTCCCCAAGGGCTGGGGTGAGAGGGGGTCTCTGGTCCCCAGGGGCTGGGGTGAGTGATGGCTAAGGTGGAGTTTTCTCCCAGTAAGGAGTTAAGTTTCTTTAATTAAGTTAATTAACTGGGGAATTTGGCAGTCCAGTGTTCTGATTGCAGGGATGTGGGAAGTCAGGGGCAACACTTTTATTGCTGATGACTACACCTACAAGAGGTGAACCCAGCTGCAGTTCCTGATAAACTGAATTCGGGAACTGGAGATTCATCTGGATGAACTTTGGATCATTTGGGAGGCAGAGGTAGTGATAGAGAGGAGTTTTAGGGAGCCATCAAGCTGGGTTGCTCTCAGAAGAGGCAAGGGGAAGAGACAAAAGATGTGGTGGACTCCTGTGGCTCTTCCTGTCAGCAATAGGAATGCTGTTGGTGGGATGACCTACCAGGGACAAGTTGTAGTGGTCATGTCTCTGGCACTGAGACTGGACCCTCAACTCAGAAGGGAAGGAGGGAGGAGAGGATTGCGTAGTGATAGGAGATTTAATAGGGGAATAGATAGGATGTTTGATGGGAGAGATTGAGTGTCTATTGCCTCCCTGGCCCCAGTGTTCAAGATATCTCTGATTGATAACTCTTAATCCTAGGAAGGGTGAGTAGCCAGACATTGAGGTCCATGTAGGGATCAATAATGTGGGTTAGAAGGGAGTGGAGGTCCTGCTAAGAGAGTTTAGGTAGTTGGGTGCAATGTTGAAGCACAGGGCCTCTAGGGAGATAATCTTAGGATTGCTACCTGTGCCATGTGCTTGTGAGGTTAGAAACAGGAAGATAATGCAGCTAAATTTATAGAAACATAGAAACATAGAAGATAGGAGCAGGAGTAGGTCATTCGACCCTTCGAGCCTGCTCCGCCATTCAACAAGATCATGGCTGATCTTAAAGTTCAGTACCACATTCCCGCCTTCTCTCCGTAACCTTTAATACCTTTATACTGAAGAAATAGATCTAATTCCCTCTTAAATATATTTAATGAACCTGCCCCTACTGCCCTCTGTGGCAATGAATTCCACAGATTCACCACCTTCTGGATAAAGAAATTCCTCCTCAACTCGGTCCTAAATGGTTTGCCTATTATCCTCGAACCATGGCCCCGGGTTCTGGATTTTCTCATCATTGGAAACGTCCCATCTGCATCCATTCTGTCCAGTCCTGCCAGAATTTTATATGTCTCTATGAGATCCCCTCTCAATCTTCTAAACTCCAGGGAGTACAATCCCAATTTGTGCAATCTTTCCTCATAAGTCATTCCTGCCATTCCAGGTATCAGCCTGGTGAATCACCTCTGCACTCCCTCCATTGCAAGAACATCCTTCCTTAGATAAGGTGACCAAAACTGCACACAATATTCCAGGAGTGGTCTCACCAAGGCCCTGTACAGCTACAGTAAGGTATCCTTGTTCCTATACTCAAACCTTCTTGATATGAAGGCCAACATACCATTTCCCTTTTTAACCGCCTGCTGTACCTGCATGCTTGCCTTCAGAGACTGGTGTACAAGAACCCCTAGGTCTCTCTGCACTTCCCCATCTCTTAATCTATTGCCATTCAAATAGTAATCTGCCCTCCGGTTTGTATTACCAAAGTGGATAACCTCACATTTATCCACATTGTAGTGCATTTGCCGTGTATCTGCCCAGTCCCTCAATTTATCCAAATCACACTGAAGCTTCCTGACCCCCTCATCCGTGCACACAACCCCTCCTAGCTTAGTGTCATCTGCAAATTTGGAGATATTACATCCAATCCCCTCATCCAGATCATTAATGTAAATTGTGAACAGCTGGGGTCCCAGTACAAATCCCTGTGGCACCCCACTGGTCACACCTGCCACTCAGAAAATGAGCCATTTATCCCAAGTCTCTGTCTTCTACCTGCCAGCCAGTTCTCAATCCACATCAATACTTTGCCCCCAATCCCATGAGCCTTGATTTTGGAAGCCAGTCATTTATGCGGGACCTTATCGAAGGCCTTCTGGAAGTCCAGGTACACCACATCCACTGGCTCTCCCCCCATCTATTTTACCTGTCACCATCTCAAAGAATTCCAATAGACTTGTCAAACATGATTTACCTTTTGTAAATCCATGTTGACTCTGTCCGATCCCTTCTCTGCTAGTCATATGCTCCGCTATTACATCCTTAAGGGAGGCCTTCATGTTTCTGGATATTTGGGCTTTGTTCCAGGGTAGTTGGGACCTGTACCTAAAGGATGATTTGCATTAAGACTGAAGGGGACTAGTATCCTTGCAGGTAGTTTGCTCGTGCCACTCTTGGGTTTTAAACTGGATATGCAGGGAGAGGGGAACCAGAGCGTTCGAGCAGATTTTCAGGTAGACAACAGTAAGTGTCATGAGGACACAAAGCAAAGGTTTGTACATGATAGAAATGATCTCAGATGCCTCCATTTTAATGTGAGGTGTATTGTCAGTAAGGTAGATGATCTTAGGGCATAGATTTCCACATGGGATTATGATGTTATTGCTATTAGTGAGACTTGATTCCAGGAGAGGCAGGACTGGTAGCTTAATGTTCTAAGGTTCTGTTGTTTCAGATGTGATGGAGGGGGTGGTGTGGTTTTGCTAGTTAAGGAGAATATTACAGCTGTGCATAGACAAAATACTGTGGACTCCTATGGAGGCCATATGGGTGGAGCTAAGGAATGGGAAAGTTGTGCCACACTAATGGGCTAGTGTTAATGGCCATCCAACAGTCTGAGGGAATTGGGAGGCACAAATCTGTTAGGACATAACAGTGATAGTAGGAGATTTTAACTTTCTGCACATCGAATGGGACTGCCATTCTGTAAAAGGACTGGGTGGTTTGAAGTTTGTCAAATGTGTGAAAGAAAATTTTCTAAATGGAATATATAGGGGTACCAACAGGAGAGGATGCAATATTTGATCTCCTATAAAAGAATTGGGCAGGTCAGGTGGCAGGTTTGTAGGTGAGGATTTTGGGTCCAGTGACCTTAACTTTTTTTTTTAACATAACAATTACAGCACGGAAACAGGCCATTAGGCCCTTCTAGTCCGCACCGAACCAAACACCCCTTTCTAGTCCCACCTCCCTGCACAATGCCCATAACCCTCCATCTTCTTCTCATCCATAGACATGTCCAACCTTTTCTTAAATAATACAATTGACTCCGCCGCCACTATTTCTCCCGGAAGATCATTCCACACAGCTACCACTCTCTGAGTAAAGAAGTGCCCCCTCATGTTACCTCTAAACCTCTGCCCCTTAATTCTTAACTCATGTCCTCTTGTTTTAAACTTTCCTCCTCTTAACGGAAATAGTCTATCCACATCCATTCTGTCTATCCCTTTCATAATCTTAAATACTTCTATCAAATCCCCTCTCAACCTTCTACGCTCCAAAGAATAAAGACCCAATCTGTCCAATCTCTCCCCATACTCCCCATAACTTCATGAGTTTGAAGTTATTTATGGATAAGGATAGGTCTGGTCCTCATTTGATGTTCTAAATTGGAGAAAGGCTAATTCAGTGGAAATGAGAAAGGATCTCTTGGAATAATCTGTTTTCTGGCAAAGTGTCTGGCCAGTGGAAGGCCTTCAAAGGCAAGATTGTGAGGGTGCAGAGATTGAATGTCCCTACCAGAATTAAAGGCAAAATTAACAGACATTGGAAACCAAGGTTTTCAAGAGATATTGGTGATATGATTAAGACTAGTATAGGCAACAAGGAGCAAATGATATACTTGCAGAGTATATAAAATGTTAGAGAATAATAAAGAAGGAATCATGAAGGCAAAAAGAAGTCATAAGGATGCTTTTGCAGATAATGTGAAGGTAAATCTGAAGGCTTTCTATGAGTATATTGAGTGCAAGAGGATAACAAGTGGCAAAATTGTCCTCTAGAGGATCAGAGTGGCCAACCGTATGTGCCTCAGTGATAACTCAGGAAACTAGCATCGTGCAAACAGATGGAAGCGAAACAAATAGAAGTGTCATGAAACATGTGGAGATTGAGGAGGAGGAGGAGGTCATTGCTGCCTTACAGTGAATATAAAGGTAAGAAAATCCCTTGGGTTGGATATGATATTCCCTCAGACCTTGAGGGAGATGACTGTTGAATTTCCAGGGCCCCTGATGGATATATTCAAAATGTTCTTAGCCATGGTAGTGGTGCCAGAGGATCAGAGAGTAGCTCATGTTGTCCTGATGTTTAAGGCTCCAAACTTAAACTAGGTAACTGTAGGCTAGTTGAGCCTGACACTTGTATTAGGTAAATTACTGGAAAGTGTTCTGAGAAATAGGATTTGTAGGTATTTTGACAGCCAGGGGCTGATTAAGAACAGTCAGCACGGGTTTGTGTGTGGTAGGCCTTGTTTACAAATCTTGTAGGGTTTTTGAGAAGGTCACCAGGAAAGTTGATGAAGGAAAGGCTATGGATGTTGTCTACATGGACTTTAGTAAAGCCTTTAACAAGGTCCCACATGGAAGGTTAGGTCAGAATATTAAGACACTAGATATTCATAGAGGGGTTGTAAACTAGATTCAAAATTGGCTGTGTGGGAGAAAACAGATAGCACATGATCGCTTCTCAGATTGGAGACCTGTGACTAGTCGTGTGCCTCAGGGACCTGTGTTGGGACCATTGTTGTTTGTTGTCTATAATCAATGATCTGGATGATAACATGGTAAATTGGAACAGGAGGTTATTTTTCCTATATTTCATTTTATATTAGGATTTTAATTTATAATAGCTCATGTATTTTTTCAAATTTTTCTCTTTTGTTAAATAGAACCCTACAGCACAAACAGGTCATTCAGCCCATCTAGTCCATGTTGACAATAATTCAGCTAGTCCTATTGACTTGCATTGAGTCCATAATCTTCCAGACCTCTCTCATAGCTTGAACGTTCTCATATTCTTCTCAGCCAGATATATTAAAGCTGTTTTAAATGGATAGAATGATCTGAGTTAGTTAACACTGAATATAAAAGGCAAAAGTGTTACCATTGGGGACATGGGTGAAGGGAAGAGTCTTAAAATACTGTATATGTACAGTAGAACAATATTCAAATATGCGACTGCCATATTTTTGGCACCGGTCTTCTCTACATCTCAGACAGCTACTAGAGGCACTGTCTGAAGAAAGCAGCCTCTGTCTTCAAGGACCACCCCCCCCCCCCCCCCCCCCACCCTCTTCACTCTGGTTTCCTCTGCAAAAAAGGTCAGGAGCTTAAAGATGAGCACTCCATGGCACAAGGACAGCTTCTTCCCCTCTGCCATCAGATTCCTGAATGAACAATGAACCATAGACTTTATACTTTTTCTTGCACTGATTTTATTTATTTTAGGTGGTTTACATTCAAATTTGCAGCATGATGCTGCTACAAAGCAAATTTTGTGACATGTTAACGTCAATAAATTCTGATTCTGAGTTAACTTGTGCCACAGTTAAATTGGCTGCGTTATGCGTCAATACATTAGAGATTTCATTCACTTAGATATTTTTATTGATACTGTAAGATATTTTACTTCATATAATTATGCCAAATGTGTATTTTCCAGGACATTATTTCTTTGGGTTGTATGGCAATAGGCAGGTTAAAGGTTGATGTAAATAGCAGCATCATTCATTGTGCTTGCTGTGCAATGGAATGTACTCTCCAGCTGTGTCCAAGATTAATTTATTGACTGCTTGAAAAAAACATATGGTGTCATGGAGCTAGCAATCTGTACCAACTAGAAGATAATAGACTATCTTCAGCAAGAAAGCTTCCATTCCTTGCACAGCGGTCGTTGATAAATGGGTTTAATGCTTGTGTTTGCTATTTTGGTTCCTGGCGTATCACAGATCAAAGTAATAGCCTCCATTGCAGAGATTGTCTAAATACAGTCCTGCTCTTCCCTGCTGGCTGACAATCATTGAGCATCCATCAATTGTCTGACAGGAGCTACCATGGGGACTGATTCTCCCAAACTGTGCTCAGCAGTGGGAGAATCGAGTACAAATAAATAAAACAAAACAGAAAGAAAAACAATGTTCGAGAGCTGGTAATCCATCATTTCAACCTCCAGTGAGCTTTAGATCTCTTTCAGACAGGCCAAATGGTTGGTCTAATATTTTATGAATGCTTTCAACTCAGAAACGATTTCCAGGATCTTTGAAAGTGGATTCTCATGTAGATAGGGTGGTGAGGAAGGCTTTTGGTGTGTTAAGGGTTAGGGGGGCAAAACTTTAGAAATAACATAAGGGGAGCTTTTTCACTCAGAGAGTGGTGGCTGAGTGGAATGACCTTCCAGAAGAATTGGTTGCAGCAGGGTCAATTTTGTCATTTGAGAGAAGGTTGGATGAGCAAATGGATGTGAGGAGATTGGAAGGTTATGCGCAGGGAAAAGATGGGTGGGACTAGTGGAGTTCAATTAAATCAGTGCAGACTAGAGAAGCTGAGATGGCCTGTTTCTGTACTTTAATTGTTATATGGTTATAGGATCAGCCTACAATTTTCCAGAGATGTCAATCCTCCAACAACCAACTTCTTTGTTCACATTCTCTCATGGTCTATGCCAATGTTTGGACGAAACTGTGGATCTGTACTGAATTCTGAGTGATCTTTCCCTTCTGAATAAATCTTGATGCAAAGTGAGATTTTTATGTCTATAATATAGACTGCTTGCAAAAGGACCTTGCTCACTCAGTGTGACAAATAAACTGGAACCTCCTAAAAGTATTTTTCTTTCCTTCACTTCCCTCTGCCCATCTACATCTAAAGGTCTGATGACAGTGTTATGTTACTTTCAGATGCTGACCCAAATGCTTTTCCATGATATTGTACTGATAATATAATTTAATAGACCTGTGACCTCTGCTTGAAATACAACAAACAGTACCTCCTGGCAAAACTCACAATAGCCAAAAGTGCTGGAGAAACTTAGCAGGTCATGCACCATCCGTAGGAAGTAAAAAGACAATCAATGTTTCAGGCCTAAATCTTTTGAGAGGAAGAGGGTTTCCTGAAGGACTCAGTGCCAAGATCTTGGTTGTCTTTATTTCCTATGGATGCTGGGTGACCTGTGGAGTTTCTTCAGCATATGTTGGTATTGCATTCAACTCTGACATCTGCAGATTTTCTTGTTTAACTCTTACCTGCTCCCACCACAGTTAAAATGGGCAACTGGGTCAACCTGTTCAAGACTCAACCAACATCAAGATTGCTTGTGGACGTTTTGGTTCTTCCTTGAAAAGCTTGACAATTTCTATCCGCCACCTCCAATCTCATCCTTGACTTTGTTATGGACAGAGAGAGAGGGAGAGAGAAAAAGAAAATTGTGCACTGCTGGGAAAACTGGCAGCTGTCAGAAGCATAAGAACCATGTTCTGGATGCCAGTGGGCTTGCAGAGAGCTCACCCACTCTCGTCAATCTCTCTCCATCAATCGGGAGAGCTGAAGGCACGTGCTGGGGCAGTTGAAGAGCCCAGCACACTGAGTTTTGAACAGGTTAGTCAGTTGGTTGGGGGGGACAGTCCGTCAGACGGTCGGTATGTATGTGTGTGGACACCCGACCGCTTCAACAAACGAAACTGAGTTGCTTCGTTCACAGATTCTAACACTGCTGGCCATAACTGTCTGTCAGCTTGCTCACCCAGTACTTTTAGTTGATGAAAGGAGACATAGCTACTTTATCCATGTGGGCCAGCACTGTTATCCTGACAGCAGTTTGTGTCACTCTGATACCTCTGTGTGTGTGTGTGTGTGTGTGTGTGTGTGTGTGTGTGTGTGTGTGTGTGTGTGTGTGTGTGTGTGTGTGTGTGTGTGTGTGTGTGTGTGTGTGTGTGTGTGTGTGTCCCCGACCTTGGCTTCTGGGGGGCATAGCGTGATAGCATAGGGAGAAGACGTGGGGAAACTTCTCCCCCTGGCAGAACTATTGAAAACCTGTTTTTAAAGTTTTTTAATTTTTTCAGAAAATATTCCTGATATATTCTTGAAGCAATAATGAGGAAAACAAAAGCACAAGCTGCTTTAAAAAAAAAGACTTCCAAACAGCTATCCAGTACAGAAGAACTTGAGCCTACCTTCAAAGTGTTGCCTCCGGAGTCGATTCCTCCTCCTCCAAGGCTGCAATGGCAGTCTCTTGGTAAGATTCATTCAACTCCAGCGCCGACTTCACGCAACGTTGCGGAAGATGGCGCTGGTGTCCAAAGTCATCCTCCTCCGGACCAAGAGGAACACCGCTCATGTGCCATCATATCAAGTGTGGCCCAGGCTGCTGCGGGAGGACCTGACTTCTTGGGGGGGAGGGGGGCTGATCCGAACCCGCAATCGAGTTGAAATGCCTTCATTATCAACAGAGAAAGAAAAAAGGAATGGAAGAAGAAGAAATTTATCAAGGTATGGAGGAGGAAGAAACTGTCAAATATCTGTTGTTAATGTAGAATTGCCATAAATGCTTATGTTCAGTTGCTAAGTTTATTGCGGTAATTCCATTGTTAATTTGTTAATACATTTTGTTAAACTTAACCCATCTGCTTGTGTTTCTCAATTACTGCTGGTGAGGTGTAACATAAATCATCTGGACATATTTGCTTTATTTTCCATCAACTTTGCCCAGATAAATGATGCTATGGGCAACGGCATAAGCTCCAGCTACATCTGTCCTTGGGCCAGTTCTTGCTCACTTATCCTGAAAGTGAAGAGATCTTTGTCATGGAGTCATTCTAGTTCAGTCCCATTTGTCAGCCTTTGGTCCATAGCTTTCAAAGCCATTTGTATCCATACAAATGTCCTTTAAATGTCAAAATTGTACCCACTTCTACAAATAGTGCCTGGAATGGGCTGTCAGGAGTACTGGTGGAAACAGTATCTAATCAGGAAGGAACAGCTGACATAATGGTTAACACAATTGCCAGGGACCTGGGTTCGAATCCACAGCTATCTGCATGGGATTTCTCCAGGTGTACTGGTTTCCATCCACGATCCAAAGACATTCAAGTTAAGAAGGTTAGTTGGTCAAATGGATGTATTTGGGCAGTGTGGGTTCAAAGGCCAGACAGGCCTGTTACCATTGCTGTATGTGTATCTTTGTCCCTAAGTAGTGTTGCTTCAAATTAGACATGTGAGTGTGCAGTGAATACATAAATAGTGAAATATTTTCATAGAATTGTCCACAGTCATCAACTGAAGTATATTCCAGTGACAAACAAGGCGAGTAAGGGTGGGGAGAGTCATGTGCAAGCAGCAGAGTTTTAGTTTGGGTTTAATGTTTGGCACAGACACATGGTCCAAAGGGCCTGTCTGGTGTTGAACTGTTCAATGTTCTATGTGTCTAAACCAATTCATTTCTGGCACCAAAAGCTATTTCTGTCCCCTTGTAAGATTTAATCCATCGTCTCAAAGCAAAACCACAAAAATGCTGGAGGAGGTCATTCGGTGTACCCTCTGTGGCCTTCTCAACATCGGAAAGTCGGGTCGCAGATTAGGAGATCACTTCGCCCAGCATCTCCTCTTCATCCACAGCAAAAGCGACCTCCCCGTAGCCAACCATTTCAATTCTGAGTCACACTCTCAACCTCACATGTCTGTCCATGGCCTCTCACACTACCCCGCCCTGGAGGAACCACACCTCATTTTTTGTCTGGGAACCCTTCAACCCCAGGGCATGAACAGTGAGTTCACTGCATTCCACTAATCAGCTTGCCTCCCCCCCCCCCCACCATCCCCCCCCCTGTAGTGATGTGACCATTAGCCTACTGCAGGGGGCGATCTCTGTACCTGCAGAAGGATCACCTGGGGACTGACTCCACCTGACCTGCTGTCAATCAGCCGACCCGAATATAAGCCAGTCACTCGGGAGCCCCCACAGCTGAAACTGGTCTGTACAGACCTTTAACAGAATAAAGCCTGTAGTACAGTCTTTGGTGTTTTGTGTCTGTTTGCTGCTTCCACAGCCTTAACTAGTTTTTCCAGGTCCTACTTCCTTTTTCTCCATCTAGCCTAGACTCCTCACCCCCCTTTCCTGTGGTTCCACCCCCTCCACTTATCATCTCCCATCCTCACCACACTCTTCCCCCCATTCCCCCTTCTGCTCAGACATCTCTCATGTTCCCCCACACCTTGATGAAGGGCTCAAGCCCAAAATGTTGGTGATATATCTTTACCTTTGGTGCACTGTTTGACCTGCTGAGTTTCTCCAGCATTGGTGTGTTTTTTGCAAAATGTTGGAGGAACTCAGCAAGTTTTGTAGTGTCCAAAGGAGGTAAAGATATATCACCAACCTTTTGGGCCTGATCCCTTCTTTTGAAGAAGGGCTCAGTCCTGAAATGTTGGTGATATATCTTTACCTCCTATGGATGCTGCAAACTTGCTGAGCTCCTCCAGCATTTTTATGTTGTTACCACAATCTCAGGGTCTGGAGACTTTTGTGTTTCACTCCATCTTCTCAAAGCAAGGTATTTGTGTCTCATCACTGATAACCTCATGGTTATACAGATTGATAATTACCAGGAAAGGCTTTTATTTAAAAAAAAATGATAAGCAAATCAAATGGCTTTAAATTTTATTTTGAAAGAACATTTTATGAAGGTGACTTCAAAGTAATCTTACTTATAGAACTGACTCAAAACAGTTTCAAGGAGCTATCTAATGCAACCAGCAACAGGAATGGATTATGAATCTTAATTTCAAAAAAGTTACATTAAAATGATTTCAGTTGGACCTGACACAGACATGTTTTAAAAATAATGAGCCAAACATTTATATTCAAATCACCCTGCTTAAATGAATGCAGATGCAATTGATTTTTAATCATATTTCTACACTCAATTTCTGTATTCAAAGAACTTCATAGACTGGCAAAGCTGTCATGTGCTGTGGTCAGTTAATTTATTGATGACCACATTTCGGTGCTGGATTTTCTCTAATCACTGTCAATTAGTGACACATTGAACACAGCAGCAGGGCTTATTTCATGGATTTTGTCACAGGATAGTAAATACTTTAAAACATTTGTTATTTTACTAGAAAATGCACCCTCAGTTTGACAATGATCCCATCTCTCTTTGTGCTTGGACTATCAGAAGCCTGAGGCATGGATGAATATATCAAACTCTTGCAATCCTTTCCATCATTTTCCAGATTATTCAAACTGACCTTGTCTCATTTCATTCTTCCCTAGGCAACCACGTCAAGAGAAACTCACAAAATGTCTTTCTATCTTACTCCTGCATCAATGTGTAGGGACTATCCTTGAGTCCTCTACATGTCATTCACGTAACCCTCACCAACATCATCCAAAGAGATCCCGCCGGGTTTTCCAAAAAAGCCTTGTGGTACATTTAGTGCAACAATATCTAATCCGGTGCTGTCTGTAAGGAGTTTGTATGTTCCCTTTCCCAGTGATCGTGTGAGGGACCATGTGGGTTTCCACCAGCTGCTCTGATTTCATCCCACTCTCTAAAATCACATGTGGCTTTTAGGTTAATTGGTGTATTTGGGTGGCTTGGGCTCATGAGCTGGCAGGACCTGCTTTCATGCTATATCTCCAAATTATAAATTCAATTAAAATTAAGCCAATGACTCTACCTTCTCCCCACTCTTTTTATGCTGACAGATGTCCCTTTTATTAACCACAGCTAATTTTGTGATACCCTTTAATTAAAGAGAGTGAGGAACAATCTATAGCCTCACTGATAACTTCATATTGAAGATATCAACACATTTCTTGGACTCTTAACTCATATTGAAACAGATTCATAACAATCGTGACCTTCTACTTAGTCTGAGCTCTTGATGTATAATTTTCTCCAGCCTAATTCTATAATTTCACCTATCATCACCCCCCTTTTCAACTCATCCATCTCTCAATTCTGTTTTTGTTAAATTCACACTAAACTCTTCCATTGTTCTGCTGGTCAGACTTCACCTGAAAGTAAGGATTATCCAACACAGCATTGCAATTTCATCAGTCTTTGCATTCAATGTTTTGTCCTTTCCAATTTCTACCCATTACATCTTCCCTTTAACTCCCCTTCAGCATTTTGCAACAACCAATCACTTCCCAACTTCCAGCCCTGAACAAGGGACATTTCAACGGGGTAGGGGAGGAGTTGCCTGAACTGGACTGGGAGCACAGGCTATATGGTGGAACAGTTGAGGAACAGTGAAATATTTTCAGAGACTTTGAGACAGTGTTCAACAAAAGTACAGTAAAATCCCTGGAATCCAGGGATTGATACAATAGATGCTGGATAAGTGAATTTTGCGGTTGCTTGAGACTGCGTGTTGTGTCAATGGAAACTAACAGTGAAGTGGCCAATTTTAAACCCATATTTTTTTACCCATTTATTTTCCACATTTTTTTTGCTGGTTGAGAATAAGTATAGGGAGATCCAACCTTGGATAACTAAGGAAGTAAAGAAAGGCATCAAATTAAAAGCTCATTTGCACAAGGTCAAATGAGTCATGAGAATCTAGAAGATTGTATATTCAAGCTGCTAGCATGCCTCAGTGGATCAAACCATCTTTCATCATCGAGACTTCACAATATTAGTAACACATTGAAGAAGCAAAGGACTTTAACTCTTCATCAGTCACCCTGTTATAGTCCTGTCCTTTGGCTCACCATTGCTCTCTCCTGTCTTGGCTAACAATTAGACTAACTTGCTTTCACTCATTCTCACTTCCCATGAAGGTTCTCCAACCTGAAATTTCTCTTTCCAAGGATGCTTGCCTGAGTTCTTCCATCCTTTCTGTTTTGGTTCCACACCCAATTTATTTACTCACCCTTCACCCCTACACTTCCAAACAGCATTATCTCCTGGATCAAACTATGGTGATTGATGTTCTAGGGCAGTGAAACTATGAGCAGCTATATTTCCAAATTAACAAGATGAACTGACAAAGCAAATCACTTGGAGAGGATGTGACTCTCATCTTTAGTTTGTGGATGGAGTGGTGTTAGGAATCACAAGTAGATCAGGGACATCTTTATCATGGAGAAAGCTGAAACTTGGCCTGTTGGATGAAAACTTTGATTTGCAAGCTGGGTGATAAGGTCCCTGCTGAATGCTATAATGGTTAGGAGTCCAGATTAAGACGTATGGTTTGCCATTTGGTCATTAACAATCACAGATCTAAAAGGTCTGCTGGAGAACAACTGTCTTAATTAATCCCCCGATGCTGCAGCCGCTACTGCGGAGAACTTGACGGCTGCTGAAGGGGTCTTTACTAACCTCACATATGCAGCAGCGTGTGGCTGAGGGTAGATCCGTGGGCTCTGCTACTTGAAATTCATGTGCAAATCGGCAGCAGTCATTGAACTTGCCAGGTTGATAAAAAGGTTGGAGAAGCCCAGAATGAGATGCACAAAACCTTGCTCATGAGTCTATTATCAACAAGTGAAATTGAATTTTAAGCGGCAAGCAATTGTAAAATGATGGATATTTGTAGTGAGCAAAATGTATGGATTCACACCACACTAAGACAAAATATTTGTTGTGAAATAGTGGGTTCCAGTATGAGAGTCAACAACATATATTTTGTATTTGGTAAGCCAAGCAAAAAATACATTATAGTAGTAAGTTTTGTCAGTCCAGTGTCTAAATGCTTTCTGCTTTAATTTATTGAGAAATTGAGATCGGACTTGATTATTGTGCCATCATCAGTGATCATCCTAACCTTTGACTTCAAAGGCCATTGAGGAAGTTGCTGGATATGGCTGGGATAGCTCACTGACCTAAAAAGGAATACCTGTAGTTCTGGGGCTTGGGGGGGGAGGATGAACCACAGCCACCTACAATGGTATGACTCACCAGTAATGAGGGGGAGAGACTGACTATCCTGGGACTATATTTCTTCAAGTTATGAAGGATGAGGGAGGATCTTGTATAATTTTTTTGAAAGGAATAAATAAAAAAGAAACGTGGAGGTTGTTGCCACAGGTAGGTGATTCCAGAACGCCTGGATGGCGCCTCAAAATTTAATTAGAATTAATAGAGATGAGGAGGAATTGTTTCTGCCAGAGAGTAGAGAATTTGTGAAAAACTCTTCCCATTGAAGCAGTAGAGGCAGCCTCATTTAAGACACGGATAGATACATGTTTGAACAGTAGGGAATTAAGAGTGATTAGGTAAAGGTGGTCACATGGAACTGAGTCCACAGCCAGATCAGACATGATTTTATAAGATCAGAGAACAATACTTCAGTCCATGATATTGTGAACCTACTCCATATCAATCCCTCCCACACTGACCATAATTTCCATTATCCTTACACGCATGTGCCTATTTAAGTCTTTTAAATGTCCCTATTGTATCAGCCCCACCATCACCCTTACCAATGCATTCTTGACACTCTATGTAAATAACCTATCCCTGATATCTTCTCTGAACTTCCCTCCACTCACCTTAAACAATTCTCCTCTGGTGTTGACCATGGTTACCCTGGGGAATACGTGCTAGTTGCCACTCTATCTATGCCTCTCATAACCTTGTACAGCTGCATTATGTTGTCTCTCATCCCCCTATCACTACACAGGGATTAGCCCTAGCTCATTCAATTTTTCTTTGCAGCATGTTCTCCAATCCAGGCTGTATCATAGTAAATATCATCTTCACCCAATCTATCCACATAATAAGGCACCCATCTAACCATAGATTTACAGAGCTTTCACATTACCTCAGGACTCTTAACTTCGGACCGCTGGGTAATGAAGACCAGCATACCATACACCTTCTAAATGGGATGACAGAATGGGCTTGTCAGGCTGGAGGGTGACTCCTGCTCCTGTTTCTTGTGCTATGTAATGACTCTGTCCATTGCAATGTTTTCCCCTTCAAACCCATGGTCATCATAGTGAACCTTGGTGCCTCAGTCAAATACTAGCTAATACCATTTTCACCTCAACTCTGGAATTCAGCATTTTTGACCATGTCCGATATCAAGTGGTCCCAGCAATAAGTTAAACTGTGTTCCAATGAACAGGTTGTTGGTCAACAAGTGGTATTTGTCTGCCCCAATAGCATGGATCAGTGGCCATCCATTTCCATTCCAATCCCATTTTCTTGTTGACATTTCTATCCATGATCTTATGCATTGCCAGACTAAGACCACCCACAAATTGAAAGAACAACACCTCATCTTCCACCTGGGCACCCTCCAAATGGATGAAATTAACGTCGACTTCTCTAGTTTCCATTAAATCACCCCCCATTCTTTTTTCCACTGTTACCTTTCCTGCAGCATGTGCTCTCTCTCTCTCTCATTCTCTGTTCTTTTTTCCCTCTGTCTCTTTTCACAGACCCAAAATCAATTCTTACCTCTCCTTTTATCATATACAATTAATACCTTTTGTTGGTCTGAACTCCTCTCCCTGCATTATTCTGTAATAAGTCTAGTGCCTTCGTGTTATTTGCTCACACCTTAAAAAAGAGCTCTGGCCCAAAATGCAGGCAATTTATCTTTAGCTCCTGTCAATACTTTGAGACATGCTGACTTTGTTGAGTATTTCTCTGTGCTTTTTAATACAATCACAGTGATTGTAGACTTTTGTTTTTCACTCTAATGGATATGTTGGACCACGACATTACAAAGAGATAAAAAAAAGGACACCTGGCCTGTTGAATCTACTCCATCATCCAATAACTTCATGGCTGATCCACTTATTCTCTTTGTTACAAACTAACAACCATCTTAATTTTGTTTGAGACTAAAGGGACCTTGTTAACACTAACAAAGGAACTGCAATGGATTATTCACCAGACAATGGTAAATTCAAAATATTATTTTTTATTAAACTATTAATATCATAACATTTCTTACTTATCTCTAAACTTAACTGTAAATGTAACTCAACTACGCACATATGTAGGCACTAGTGTGTAATTAAAGTCTCATTCTGAAAAGTCAACTTTCTAAAACTTCAGCATCATTTTAGACTTGCTTGAAGGTCTTAAATGTTCAGTCAGAAATAATTATAAAGATCTTTTAGTTTGACAAGATCTACTAGACAAGGATGTCCGTTGTCACCTGCTTTATTTGCTATAGTTATTGAACCTTTAGCACAATTAATACGTCAAAATGAAAATGTTAAAGGTATGAGAGTTCTGAATGAGGAATACAAGATTAATTTATTTGCTGATGATGTTTTATTATATTTGGTGGATCTGGATACTTCTTTACCTGCAATTCAAAAATGTTTAGAAATTTATGGCCAATTATCTGGTTACAAAGTAAATTGGGTTAAAAGTGAAATTTTGCCAATTTGTAAAGATGATTATTCAGTATATAAAAATATTACAAATTTGAGGTTGACTACACAAATTAAATATTTAGGAATTAATGTTAATACGGAAATTCAAGAATTATATTCAATTAATTATTTTCCTTTAATAAAAAGGATTAAATTAGATTTGATTAGGTGGAGGGATCTACCTTTGGGTTTACTAGGGAGAATTAATACCATAAAAATGAATATTTTTCCTAGAATACAATATTTGTTTCAATCAATTCCTTATTTTAAAAAAAAAAGTTTTTTCAATGACTTATATAAAGCGATTAGAGAATTCTTATGGAAGGGAAAATTTCCAAGAGTAACAATGAGAAAATTGATGTGGGATTTTCAATTTGGAGGTTAAAGATTACCGAATTTTCAGCATTATTATGAAACAGCTCAATTCAAATTTCTTAGTGCATTAATGAATATGGACGACCCACCTAGTTGGGTAAAGATAGAAATGGCGGTTATTTTAGAAAGATTTCCTCATGAGTTTTTGTTTCGATGGAATAAAAATTTATTATGAACTTATGATGTACCAATATTGAAACATTTATTGAATTTATGGACAAGTAAACTTAAAAAATTAGGACTTAAAAATATATATTCTGGAAGATTGCCATTATATAATAATCAACTTGTTCCTTTTACAGTCTCCAATGCCACTTTGAAACAATGGGAAAAGAAGGGAATAAAAAATTTATCTGATTGTTTTTCTGAGGGTTGTTTTTGTTCCTTTGACGAATTACAAAGGAAATATGGTATTAGTGCAACTTCTATATTTGTATATTATCAATTAAGATCTTTTGTAAAACAGTTATGTGGTCGACATATGATTTTATTACCTGAATCTAGTTTTGAAGAATATGTACTTTCAATACCAAAAAAGGGATATATATCTGATTAGTATTGTATTTTACAAGAAATAGATTGTAAAAAAGACTGGGATAAAGATAAGTTGAAATGGGAAAAAGATTTAGGACATAAAATAGCTGAAGAAGCTTGGATGGAAATTTGTCAGAATAGTATTCGGAAATTAATTAACGCTAGACTAGCGATGATTAATTATAATTTTATTCATCAGCTATATTTAACGCCAGAGAAATTTTTAAAAAATTGGTCTTAGTAAGTTGGATTCTTGTTTTCGATGTGATCAGATGTCCAATACTTTATTGCATACTGTTTGGCTTTGTGATCGATTGCAACAGTTTTGGAAAGTATTCAATCTATTTTTAACAGTTTATATAATATCCATCTTGTATTAGATCCCGATATATTTTTATTAGGGAAGATGCAATCATTAATTGATTTAGATTTAGAGGATATTCAGATTTCCTTTATCTATTTAGCTTTAGTCGTGGCTAAGAAATGTATAGCACTTACTTGGAAAGATAGAAATATACTAACTTTAGATAAGTGGTATTTGGAAATGAAATTTTGTTTGACTATGGAAAGGATATCTTTTTCATTTCAGGATAAGATGTCTTTTTATAAGTTAAGGTGGACTCCGTTTGCTAATTATATGCATTTTAGTTTGATTTAAATATATGTTTAAGTGTGGTATTTTAGTATTGACAATTTCTTTTTTGTTGTTAGAATTTTTTTTAGGTTAAGTTTTATCTCTTTTTTTGTAAGTGGGTTTGTTTTCCATATATAATATTGTTAATTTTATTACCTCTTCACTCTTTATTTTGGGGGGGAGGGTTGGACTAATTTTAAGTTAGACTATTAACATTGTGTTGCAATTAACAGGGGGGTTATTTTGTGTAGTTTTCTGATGTAATATTGTAATCATACTATTTTAATTTTTTTTAATTTTTCTTTAAATGTAATTCTCTATTGTATTCATGTTATAAAATTTTAAATAAAGTCTTAAAAAAAAGAAATAATTATAAAGCACTTTTAAACATCATATCTTCAGGCCTCTTTACTCACAATTTTTTTGATGAGTTGTCCTTGAGAGAGAACATTCAAGCGGAAGTAACATATATATCCCCTATGAAAATGATAATACAAGTCCTTCCTCGGATTAAGTCTTCTTCTTTTGAATGAAGACTTTTGAATCTGTTTTCCAAATTAGGAAACTGTCCTCTTTATCTTAAAGAGACAGTGTGCAGCAGGTTTCCCTTTGGAAATCTACTTATTCTATGTTCCCTTTTGTTAGGAGTACCACAAAGGCAGCTTTTCCCCTTTTTCAGGAAAAAAAAATACTGCTCTTCATTTCTGCATCTGAACAGAATGGTGAATTTCCTTAAACTGAATTTGTCTCTCATTTCGATAATATATTTCTTGCAAACCTCTCATGTCGCATGGTATGAGACATCATTTCTGTTTTTGAAGTTCATAAGGTCTTTTGACACTGATATGCTTAAAGCATTTAAGTCCATTTATGCCTCTGTATGATCTGCTCTAATGAGAGCTAAAATGGCCATGTGTTTATATAGGTGTTTCTGAAATAACATCTATATTTACAGTATCTCAAAAATCATCATAAGTCCTTTCATCGTCTGGTTCTAACTGCAAACAACAGCCATACCGTCTTCTGCAAATCGACTTCTGTCTTCCGTCTGAAAGAATCATATGTGTTTAAAATGCTAATGTGTTTCTCGATGCTGAAGTCAGCTAACAGCTGCAAAGAACCATGTCTATAGAATGTAAATGAGACCTATCCTCCCAAACTAACTTATTAAATCATATCTAAATAAAATATAGTTTGAACATTAAACTAAGGATTAAACATAGCATACTTGTCAAACTATTTTAGTGAGTGTGGACCATCGTGGTTGTGCTGCGTTTGATGGTCCACAACACCTCCAGGATACCCAATTAGGATTACTGTAGTCTAAGACAGTTTGCCGAAGGCTATCCACAAAGCAAAAATGCACGATGTCACCAAAAAATGTGTTATCACTTCTATTGACACCATCATGGATAGATGCGTTTTCCACATCGATTGAGAGGACAAACCCAAATAGATTATTGCTCACTTCCTTTCAAAGACCCAACTCTAACCTTTCGGGATTCAACCAGTCACTTGAGAAGAAAGAAGCAAATCAAGCTTGATAAGGGACTAATTACATTCCTCCACACCAAGTGAGCTTGTTGCCCGGAAAGCATTTCTATTTCCAAAATAACCTTTTAAGGTACTGCTGCTTGTCCGTTTAGCATACAGCATCAGATGTAATGTAATAGTTCAGAATTGCCACTTGGATTTCCAAATAGTATGATTGCTTCTGAGTTAAAAGGTTATGTTCATTTGGAATTTAGAATGAAATTGGCAACATAATAAAGAGAACAACAGAATTTTTTTTTTAATTTTTGAAAAGATTCTCAGATAAGAGATGAAATGAAGGGTTGATATTATTTCACATTATATACAAATGTGATAAATATGAGCAGGGCCTGTCAAGTCTGCTACACTATTCAATAAGATTATGGATGATCCCAGGAAATGTACAGCAGTAACATGGAAATCTGATTTCCTCTTACATTTCGATCGTTGGAATATGGAAATGCAAAGTTGTCTACCCCTGGAGAAAATTACGTATAATCTTAGAAATGAATATAACATGTTCTTAGATATTTGGCAGCCTTATCTGAAATATTTAAATGCCCGGAGAGTTTAGTTTATTTATTAAATATTTTATATTTAATTTTTATCCCTTATTAGTAATTTAATATTTCATTTTTATTTCTTCTTTGATTGTATTAAATGTTGATGCCGGCTCTTTCCTCTTTTACTTTTTCTTCTTCTACCCTCTCTTCTCTGCTTCTTTTCCTTAAGGTGCAGAGGGGTTATTTCTCAGCTTAATGAGCATTTTAAAGATTTTTTTGTATATTTGTAAAGATTTGTATGAACATTAATCGCAAAAGGTTAGGTTGCAGGTGCAGCAGGTTATTAAGAAGGCAAATGGAATGTTGGCCTTCATCGCTAGAGGAATTGAATTCAGGAGTAGGGAGGTAATGTTGCAACTGTACAAGGTACTGGTGAGAAGGCACCTGGAGTTCTGTGTCCAGTTCTGGTCTCCATATTTGTGGAAGAATATACTGGCTTTGGAGATGGTCCAGAGGAGGTTTACTAGGTTGATCTCTGAGATGAAGGGGTTGACTTTTGATGAAAGATTAAATCGTCTAGGATTATATTCACTCGAGTTCAGAAGAATGAGAGGAGATCTTATAGAAACATATAGGATTATGAAGGGTATGGATAGGATAGAAGTAGGAAGGTTTTTTGAGCTGGCCGGGGAAACTAAAATGAGAGGACACAGTCTCAAGATTCGGGGGAGTAGATTTAGGACAGAGACGAGGAAAAATAGTTTTTCCCAGAGAGTAGTGAATGTTTGGAATTCTCTATGCAGGGAAGTGGTAGAGGCTGCCTCATTAAACATATTTAAAATTCAGTTAGATAATTTTTTACATGATAAAGGAATTATGGAATATGGGGAGAAGGCAGGTAGGTGGAGTTGGGTCATAAATTAGATCAGCCATGATCGTATTGAATGGCGGAGCAGGCTCGATGGGCCATTTTTGGCCTACTCCTGTTCCTACTTCCTATGTTGCTATGCTCCTATTAATTGAGTCCTTTGCATGTGTGTGTGTGTGTGTGTGTATGTGTGTGTGTGTGTGTGTGTGTGTGTGTGTGTGTGTGTGTGTGTGTGTGTGTGTGTGTGTGTGTGTGTGTGTGTGTGTGTATTTATACTATATATATTCTTTTCTTAAAAATTAAAAATTAAATAAAATTTAAAAAAATTGTACGGCTGATCCAGCCAAGGACTCAGCTCCTCCTTACCTGCCTGTTCCCCATGGCACTAAATTTCTCTATTCTTCAATGATTTATTAATCTGTGCCCTAAATACATTAATTGAGGCAGCCTCTACTGCTTCCTTGGGCAGAGAATTCCACAGATACACTATTATCAGAGAGAAGTACTGGTAGTTCCTGTCTTAAAGCCAGTCCCCCAAATCTATGTTCCCTAGTTCTAGTCAGTGGAAGCAGCCTCTGTGCTTCTATCTTACTTGTATCTATTCATTTCATAATTTTTGTGTTTCCACAAGATTGCCCATCAATCTCTAAACTTCAATGACTGTAGGCCAGGCCTCTCAATTTCTCCTCATAAGTTAAGCACCAGTGTTCTTTGAATGCAATTTTTGCATTTTCCTCATGATTGCATGAATTTCCTCATGGTGCCTTGTTACAGAATAACTTAATAAAATTACGATAAAATGTATCTTAAAAGGGTAAGATTGTGAGGTTTGATTATAAAGTCACATTTCCCAAACAAGCATCTCATTTGCCATGCAAGAGCTATGCAAGAATAGACTTCATGCCTGCAGTCGCTTTGCAGAGACAAGGAGAGGTGCTTGTGAGAGTTTCACAAGTAGGTGTTAATGGACAGTGGTGTTTGAACAGTGTCCAGGCTCAAGAACTGAGAAATCTTTTGCTTTTTAGACTGGTGCCAAAGTTTTAAATTTCTGGTTGAAGTTTGTTGTCCTAAGAGGGGCCACATGGTTTTGCAAATAGAGATAAAATGTCCATTATTTGGGAGAGTATTCTGCAGCAGTTTGTGCTGAAGGCTGCAAGTTGGCATAGAAACATAGAAGATAGGAGCAGGAATAAGTCATTCGGCCCTTCGAGCCTCCTCCGCCATTCAATGAGATCATGGCTGATCTTAAAGTTCAGTACCCTGTCACCGCCTTCTCTCCGTAACCCTTAATTTCCTTATACTGAAGAAATATATCTAATTCCTCTTAAATATATTCAATGAACCTGTCTTCACCGCTCTCTGTGGCAATGAATTCCACAGATTCACCACCCTTTTGGTAAAGAAATTCCTCCTCATCTCAGTTCTAAATGGTTTGCCTATTATCCTCGAACCATGGCCCCAGGTTCTCGACTCCCCCACCATTGGAAACATCCCTTCCGCATCCATTCTGTCCAATCCTGCCAGAATTTTATATGTCTTTATGAGATCCCCACTCAATCTTCTAAACTCCAGCGAGTACAATCCCAATTTGCGCAATCTATCCTCATAAGTTATTCCTGCCATTCCAAGTCTCAGCCTGGTGAATCGCCTCTGCATTCCCTCCATTGCAAGAACATCCTTCCTCAGATAAGGTGACCAAAACTGCACACAATACTCCAGGTGTGGTCTCACCAAAGCTCTGTACAGCTGCAATAAGGTATCCTTATTCCTATACTCAAACCCTCTTGATATGAAGTCCAACGTACCATTTGCCTTTTTAACCACCTGCTGTACCTGCATGCTCGCCTTCAGTGACTGGTGCACAAGAACCTTTAGGTATCTCTGCACTTCCTCATCTTCCAATCTATTGCCATTCAAATAGTAATCTGCCCTCCGGTTTGTATTACCAAAGAGGATAACCTCACATTTATCCACATTGTAGTGCATTTGCCATGTATCTGCCCAGACCCCCAATTTATCCAAATCACACTGGAGCTTCCTGAGCTCCTCTTCAGTGCATACAACCCCTCCTAGCTTAGTGTCGTCTGCAAATTTGGAGATATTACATCCAATCCCCTCATCTAGATCATTAATGTAAATTGTGAACAGTTGGGGTCCCAATACAGATCCCTGTGGCACCCCACTGGTCACCACCTGCCACTCAGAAAACGAGCCATTTATCCCAACTCTCTGTCTTCTATCTGCCAGCCAGTTCTCAATCCACATCAATACCTTGCTTCCATTCCCATGAGCCTTGATTTTGCATGCCAGTCGTTTATGTGGGTCTTATCGAAGGCCTTTTGCAAGTCCAGGTACACCACATCCACTGGGTCTTCCCCATCTATTTTACCTGTCACCATCTCAAAGAATTCCAATAGATTTGCCAAGTACGATTTACCTTTTTTAAATCCATGCTGACTCTGTCCGATCCCTTCTCTGCTAGTCATATGCTCCACTATTACATCCTTAATAATGGATTCCATCATTTTTCCAACTACTGATGTAAGGCTCACCAGCCTATAATTCCCCGCTTTTTCTCTAACCCCTTTTTAAATATTGGGGTAACATTAGCTACCCTCCAATCCATTGGTACTAATCCTGAGTCTATCGAGTTCTGGAAAATAATTCTTAAAGGATCTTCTATCTGAATGTTCACTCCCTTAAGTACCCTAGAATGTAGATTATCAGGCCCTTGGGATTTATCGGCCTTCAATCCCTTCAATTTCCCCAAGACCATGTCCTTAGAGATACTAATTTATTTCAGCTTCTCCCTTGCATTATCTCTACGTTTCCCAACATCCTTGGGAGGTTATTTGTATCCTCTCTCATGAAAACAGAACTAAAGTAAGAATTTAATTGGTCTTCCATTTCCTTATTCCCCATTATATATTCCCCTGATTCTGACTGCAAGGGACCTACTCTAGATTTCACCAATCTTTTCCTCTTGACATATTTATAAAAGCTTTTGCAGTCGGTTTTTATGTTTGCCGCAAGCTTACTTTCATAATTTATTTTTACCCTCTTGATTAATCCCTTTGTCCTCCTTTGCTGCATCTTGAACTGTTCCCAGTCTTTGGATTTGGTACTTTTTTTGGCCAATTGATATGCTCTCTCTTTGGACCTAATGCTGTCTCTAATTTCCCTTGTTATCCACGGTTGAGTCACCTTTTTTGGTTTATTTTTATGCCAAACCGGTATAAACGATTTCTGCAATTCTTCTATTAGATCTGTGAATGCTTTCCATTGTCTATCCACCATCAAACCCCCCATAAACACCACCCATCAATCTTACTCAACTCCGTCTCATACCATCAGCAGACCTGCTGCACGACCCCATTTCAAGATGGGGTTTGAGTTCTGAGTTCAACCTATTCTAAATCTCTGTGATCCATTGCGGAGGTTGTGGCTGGTTATTGTACTTTTCATGAAATAGGGGAAAAAGAAGAACTCTTTGTGGTAACCTTGAAGAAAAGGTTATATTTTGGAAAAACCCAAGAAGGGGCAAGTTTCTTCAGTTGCTGATTGAAGGAGGTCAGTTTGTGTGTCTAACGAGCAACAAATATCTCTCCGAAACCAACTTAAGTTAAAGCATCAGAGCCTGGTGAATATAATAATTGTTTAATTTTGAGCACAGTATGGAAGATTTTCTGATACCAGTGAACTTGAAGGTGAAAAATGAATGAACGGACAATGAAAAATTACTTTCCTGAACACATACACATTGCATACACGGACACTTAGAATTAGAAGGGGGTTAAGTTAATAGTAAAAAGTTACGTATTGATCTTATTATTAAGTATTAAGAAAATAAAACCATTTTGTTTAAGTAGTCGTTGTCTTGGTGAATTACTGTCGCTGCTGGTATTTGAGTCCTTGGGGCACATAATCCTCTTTATCTGAAAGATGGGCAGGCTGGTATATTATTTGGCCACTCTGAATTGTGCCTTGTAGAATCTGGGAAAAGTTGATGGAAATGTAGGGAGAATAAATGAAAGAAGTGTTAGTGGAACTGGGAAATTGATGGGCAGTTTGTGTGCTCTAAAAATATTGATATGGAAAAAATATTGATTCTGAGTGATTTAAAATGTAATTCTAGCAGATGATCAAAATCTTAGTTGAAAAGGTATAACTTTAAGAGAATATTAAAGCTCTACATTTAATATTCATGTGAAAGGTTCATGGGAGAGGATTGTAGACATAGCTACCATAGGTGGAGCAATTAAAATTTGAAATGAATGAAGAATTGACCTCTAAACTTGTAAACAGTTAATTCAGTATCGTTAACATACCTGGTGAAAATTACAGAGGAGAAGGTCAACACTATGGCAAAAGAAGTAATTTCTCAATCGAGAACCAAGTGAAGTCAGCAAGCATATGTGTGAGAGGAGAGTTTGGTGCAAGTAGTAAAGTTTTACTGCATTATAACCTCAGTTATGCAAAATTTACTGTGAGGCTGCAAATAATGTATTTGAATAATTCAAAGATAACAAGGCCTGAAAGATGGTTTCAGGTGCAGATGATTGAGCCAGGGATGGAATTTGGAGATACTGGAAATAGAAAAAGCCAAGCTTGCTGATTGTACACATAAGTGGCCTGTAAATCATCTCATGGATACGAGGCTAATAATGTGAACAGACTAGTTAATTTTCACACAGATGATTATGGGATGGAATGGAGTTAATAATTGTGGAAGTGTGTTTGTGATGGGATTCAAAGATGTGGTCTTATAGTTCTTTATGCACAGCTTCAGCTTATTCTTGCTCATTCAGTACAAGTCACCCAAATTGTGGATGAGACAGGAAAGATGATGGTGGGTTTGAGATGTAAAATTAAATAATGAATTTCTCACAAATAGCACCAAGACATAATTATCAGTTTTCTTAAAAGAGGGAGGAAATACAGGCAGAATGCCAAAAATGGAACAAAATTCTCTTGATTTTATCGGTTACAGTAAAGGAAAATCATCTGTCACATTCCCATCAATGCCATCATTAAACCTTAATAACAAGCTCTTTTTTTTTCTGAACTCAGTTCCTTCCAGATGCTTTTTATTTAGAATTGAGCTTTTAGGCACAGATCTGACTTTGGTTTAAAGGAGTTGTCTTCGTTGCTCAAACATTTTGAGATAATGACAATCTAACATTTCCCAATCACTGTAAGCAATCATTCAGTCTCATCATCCTTTTAAAAGTTAAGGCAATTTAAGAATTGCAGACAGAAATCACATTACATTATTCAAAATGGGTAAATAATGTATTGTAATAACATATGAATGCTGGCTGCCAACTATCTGAAAGCTTCAATGTGACAAGTACTAAAGTTTTGCAATGAGGTAATAACTGTAAAATAATTTGTCTAATTCTTGTGCAGTGTTCATAAAATTGCCATCCATCATGTAATGACAATTTAGTGCGCTGATCGACTCCATAAAAGTTTCAGCTGGCTTCTAGTCAAGAGCATTTAGGTCAATTTAATTGCCTCAAGTACTTAAACATTTAACATCAAATTTAATGCTTCTATTTGTAAAGATATATAGTGACAGCAGAGGGCAAATTCTCTCAAAATTATCTAAGATTGCAAATTGAAATATCCCATTTGGTCTTACAGAGAGAACAGGGCCAACCTTAACTTGAAATTCTACTTTGCATCCAACTCTGACAACAGAGAGAGTACATGACATCAGCATGTTCCATTGATTACTGGAGGTCTATTTTGCCCTCTTTAGTAAACAAATGCTCCTCAGTATCCATTCATGACCAAGATTTGTTTTACAACAAGAAGGCCCACCAATACATCTGCTTACCAAGATGTCTGGGGAGATTTGGCATGACATTGAATACTTTATCTAGTGTCTGCAAGTGCACTGTCGAAAGTACACTGACAGTTGTAGCCCAGCCTGGTTTGTAAGGTATCAAACATAACCAGGTCCACCATAGGCTCTGAATATTTAATAACTATCTATCGTTTGTATCTATTGTCACTTTTTCATATCATGTACATTATTGGATGATTTTTACAAATGCAGGAATTTCAGTGCATGCGTACATTATATGACAATAAACATGCAAATGCTGGGATCTACTCTTTTGTCGCTTCTACCAAAGTACATGACCATACATTTTGTAACATTGCATTTCATTTTCCCTGTTGCCTATTCACCCATAATGAAATTTCCCTTGAATATTGAAATACTGCCCTTTTATCTCTCCCTCTCTTTCTGTAGTTTGCATGCCACATCCTGGCTACTGTTCGGAGGGCTGTATACAACTCTCATCCTGGTCTTTTTACCTTTACAGTTTGTTAATTCCATATCACAGGGATTCCATATCTTCCAATCCAATGTCTCCTCACTCCAAAGATTTAATTCCATTTTTAACTGACGGAACCACCCAGATCCTCTCCCTACCTTTCCACCCTTCCTACAACTGTGTATGCACAGATGTTGAGTTCCCAGCTGTGGTCTTCTTCTTCCAGCCACAACTCAGTGATGGCCACATGGTCATACTTGCCAACTTCTCATCCTGGTGACCAAATAGCCTGAGACTGTCTGATCTCAGAAGCTAAGCAGGCTCAGGACTGGTCAGTACTTAGAGGGGAGACCACTGTTAGGTCTGCTTTGTTCATGAATGAGTGAGACAAACACCAGGCTGAGTCGAAATCAGGGTTCTTTGTTCTTTATTACCGGATTGTAACACTTGCGACTAACAAAGTTAGTCGGAGAATGCATTCTGCCGTTATCAGCAAAATGGTGATTTTTTATACCCTTGGATATGTGCTTAGAACATCATCATATCATTACTTGTCCAATGACTAAAACTGTTGCTATCCTTTCCCTGCTAGCTTCCTGCCTCTCAATCCATCAATGTCTCTCTTATCTTGTAAGTACAAGGATGCATTCTGTTACTCCTTAGTACTGGGTGACTCCTTCTCCGGTCCCATCTCATGATGTTTTACCTAACAGGAGTACAAGGACACCTCCCCTTCTTGTTACTGCCCTGTACAGGGTAACTCCCTACACATTCCCATCTCATGATGTTTTACCTTACACCACCCAGGAACACCAGGTGCCATAGGTTTCTGTGAGGGGTGCTGGATAAAGTGGAGACTCTCTGTCTACCTAATGGTAGATGAAAGTTAAAGAATTTTATTTATATTCTAAATGTAGTATTACATGACAATAATGGAACCTTTACCTTTAGTTCAAATACCGCAGGCATTTACAAAGGTTTGGGCACCCCTGGTCAAAACCTCTGTTACTGTGAATAGTTCAGAGTAGAAGATGAACTGATCTCCAAAATTCCATATTTTAAGCAAGATTAGTGAATCATTTATTTGTTTTGTACTATTTTACAATGGAAAAAAATGAAAGAAGCACCATGCAGAAATTTGGGCATGCCAAGAGATTTGAGCTCTCCAATAACTTCTACCAAGGTCTTAGACCTTAATTAGCTTGTTAGGGGTGTAGCTTGTTCACACTCATCATTAGGAAAGGCCAAGTATTATAAATTCCGAAGCTGTATAAATGCCCTAGCTCCTCAAACCTTGTCTCAGCCATCAGCAGCCATGGGCTCCTTGCAGCAGCTGCCTCACACCCTGAAAATTAAAATAAATGATGCCCACAAAGAAGGAGAAGGCTATAAGAAGATGGCAAAGTGTTTTCAGCTGGCCGTTTCCTCGGTTCGTAATGTAATTAAGAAATAGCAAGAATGGTAGAGGTCAAGCTAAGGCCTAGAAGATAAAGAAAGCTTTCCGAGAGAACTGCTCATAGGCTGTGAATGGTGCTGTGTGAATGATTCTAATGCAAAGTCGTCAAACTGTACAACAGGCTTTAATTAGCTTAAATGCACACCAGTCTCAGTATCTTAGCTGGCTCCAATTGTGTCTGACTGTCCCCTGAAGGGGTAGGCTCGAGTCTTTGTATGGGCCGGTGATTGACAGCCAGCAGGTGGAGCCAGACCCCCAGGTTGCCTACCTTCAGTACAGTGTTTTCCCCCTGCAGTAGGCTGGTAGGAGTGTGGCCAGTATCACCTCAAAGGCAAATCAGAACCCCCGTTTGACTGCAAAGGACCTTCAGGAAGATTTAGCGCACTCTGGAGTGTGGGGGCACTGTGCAGTGACACTTGCACAGATATGACCTTCATGGAAGAGTCGTCAGAAGGAAAACCTTTCCTGGGTCCTCACCACAAAATTCAGCATCAGAAAAATGCAAGGGAACATCTGAATAAGCCTGATGGATTTTGGAAACCAGTGCTGTGGCCTGATGAAGTTAAAATATAAGTTTTCGGCTGCAATGAGCAAAGAAGTGTGCACACTTTCATGAAAAGATCATCTTTCCAACTGTTAAGCACAGGGGTGGATCCATCATGTGTTGCAGCCAATGGCACAGGGAACATTTCACTGGTTGAGGGAAGAACAAATTCAATAAAATACCAGCAAATCCTGGCAGCAAATATCACACCGTCTGCTTTTAAAAAAAAAGCTGAAGATAGCTTCTACAACAGGATAATGATCCTAAGAACACCTCAAAATCCGCAATGGACTACCCCAAGGGATGCAAGCTGAAGGTTTTGCCATGGTGCTCACCGTCCCTGACCTGAAGATCATCGAAAATCTGTGGATCGACCACAAAAGGGCAGTGCGTGCAAGATGGCCCAAAAATCTCACAGAACTAGAAGCCTTTGCAAGGAAGAATGGAAAAAAAATCCCCCAAACAAGTACTAAAAGAGTCTTAGCTGGCTATAAAAAGTGTTTACAAGCTGTGATGCTTGCCAAACACTTTAAATGTTACTAAGTACTGACCATGCAGGGATCCAAACCTTTGCTTCAGGCCCTTTTCCTTTTTTTGTTATTTTGAAACTACAAAAGATGGAAATTAAAAAAAAAGTAATCTTGCTTTAAAATATTAAAGGAATGCGTCATCTTTAACGTCTTTCCTTTTGGAAATCACGTCAACCTTTATTTGCTTAGCTATTCAAAGTGACAGACATTTAGACCGCCACTTTTTTTGCACGCCAGTTTAGGTGTAACACAAGAGGGAACTTCTTTACTCAAAGAGTGTGTCCAGTGTGGAACGAGCTTCCAGTGGAAGTAATGGAGGCAGGTACAATATTATTTTTTAACAAAAAAATTGATAGCTATATAGATGGAGAGGGTATGGAGGGATGTCACAGAACAGACTCGATGGGCCTAGTGGCCTGCGTCTGTTCCTTTATCTCATGTATGATTATAGGCAGAGTGCAGGTCAGTGGGGCTAGGAGAGTGTAAGAGTTTTGGCACAGACTAGAAAGGCCATCATAGTCTGTTTCCATGCTGTAATTGTTATATGGTTATATATAAATACAAGAACTTCAGTACTGTATTCATCACCATTTCCAAACTACCCCAAATTAAATCTTTATTGAATTCCTATTCGTCTTCACAATTTTGCGACACAATGTATTTACATTTGTGTGTTGCAAGGTGAAAATGTAGTCTCTAGGCTGCCAAATGATGGTAGCACAGGCAATAAACAAAATGCTGTAAATACACAAAAGTTCTGGAGAAACTCAACAGGTCCTGCAGCATCCAGAGGACGGAAAAATATATAACTAATGTTTCAGTGGCTAAATAAAAAGGTAATGGGAAGAGGGGGAGGGGGAATATGTCAAGAGCCCATTGGAGGACATAGATAGGATGGCTGGGCAGAAAGGTTGAGAATTGACTGGGGAAGGGGGTGGGGGGGGGGGACTAGCTCTGTGAATGCAGAGCTATAGGGAAAGAGACATAGGGATAGGGAGCTAGAGAGTTTGGGGGGTGGAGGGCAGTGAAAGGAAATTGATGTTAATGCTATCTTGCTGGAGGTTGCCCAGACAGAATATGAGGTGTTGTTCCTCCAATTTGCGCGTGGTTTCAGCCGACAGAGTGAAGGTTCTCAATGCAGTTATCTTCCAGACTGTGTCCATATTTTCATATTCACAAGTGAGTTGGTGCTTCACTTGGAAGGGCTCTTTGGGGTCCTGAATAGTGATGAGGGAGGAGGTGTGTGGGCAGATCCTGCAGCCACAGGAGTACCTACAAAGGGGGAAATTGGTGTGAATGGATGAGGGATTCAGAAGGGAGGGTCATGGTGGAAGGCAGAGAGGGGAGGAGAAGATGCGTTCAATGTAGGTGAACATGTAGTAGGTGTTGGAAACAGCAGAGGAGAATATGTTGGACACAGAGACTGGAGGGATGGTAGGTGAGGACAGGCAAATCCTGTTCTTGTTACATCTCAGGGAGGAGAGGGACGGGGCAGATCTGCAGTAAGTCTGAAGAAATGTGGTTTAGTGGTGTGTTGATGGTAGCAGAGAGAAAGCTATGTTTTTGAAGAAGGTGGACATCTCTGATGATCTAGCATGGAAGATTTCTTACCAACATCCTACATTCATCCACTTTGAATGACTTCACCTTTAACAATAGTGAAACATTTCAATATGGTGTTGTACAATAGATCAGGGGTCCATGTAGAATACAGGTAGTTAAACAAGAAAATCTGAGGATGCTGGGGTCCAGTGCAATGTTAGAGAAACCAATCAAGTCATGCATGCATCAACGGCAAGAAAAAAAAATCAGTCCTATGTTTTGGGCCTGAGCCCTTTATCAAGGATATGGTAAAGCACAAGGACTAAAGGAAGTGGGTGGGAGGGAGAAGGAAGAGATGAGAAGAGAGACAGGTACAGCCGGGAATCAAGACGACAAATAGAATGTCGGTCCTCATTGATAGAGGAATTGAATTCCTTAACAGGGAGGTTCTGTTGCTACTGTACTGATGCCACACCTGAAATCCCCATTTCAACCATTGGTCTTCTTTGTGAAGAATAGACAATATGGAAGGTGATGAAGTGAAGGTTCTCATGGTCGATTCTGGAACTGAGGAGAGATCATGTTACCTGGACGATATGCATTGGAGATCAGTAAAATGAGAAAGGGGATTTGTTGAAACAAAAATTATGGAAGTTATAGATAAGAGAGATAAAACAGGAAAGTTCCTTTCATTGGTAGATGAGACTACACGTTAGCAGACATAGCCTCAAAATTCAGTGGAGTAGATTTAATGCAGTAATGAGCAGGAACTGCTTCACCCAAAGAGGAGTGAATCTGTGAAATTCTCTGAACAATAAAGCAGTGGAGGCCATCTCATTAAATATATTTAAGACAGATTGATACATTTTTTGAATAGGAATGAACCATTATTAGGAACAGGTGGGCGTGGATCTGAGTCCATGGCCGTGATCACACTGAGTGGTGAAGCAGGCCTTGACAGGCCAGATGGTCATCCCTCGATGACCTTTTGTAAATTGGGCAGTGCCCTTTTCCATGGGCTACATGTGTGCCAAGGCACATTGATCTAAATGTTTTAAGCAATGGTAAAAAGTTGCCCTGTGCAATTCACACAATTGCTTTCTGGTGATCTCTCCTTGGAAGCCTGAGGATATTAGGAACCTTTGCCGTGATTGTAATCCATATGGACCTTGCAGAAGTAATTGTGTTTCTGTGGTTGCAGATTATTACAAGCCCCTACTGTCAGTTGCTTCATTTGGTAACAGATTGTGGGGGTGGGGGAGGGCCATGGTTATTGCAGTCATTGGTTCAATCTGAATAGCATCCCAACTTGTCCATGATGACCAAGCTGGTCCCATTCACATTTTGTCCCAGATCCTTCAAAGTCTTTCTTCCCCATGTAGTTGGCCTCCAGCAACAAAACTGTATGGGAATAAAAATCACATGGGATTATTTTCAAAACAAATCTGGATGTTACAAATTAACTAAGGAAGCCGCAAATGAGATTGAACCATAGAACAATACAGCATAAAAACAGGCATTTCGGCCCTTCTAGTCTGTGGCGAACTATTATTTCACCTAGTCCCACTGACCTGCATCCCGACCACCTATGTATCTGTTCAAATTCTTCTTAAATGTTAAAATTGAGACCACATTGAACACTTCAGATGGCAGCCTGTTCCACACTCCCACCATTTTTTGTGTGAAAAAATTCCTCCTAAATTTTTCCCTTTCACCCTTAACCCATGTCCTCTAGTTTGTATCTCACCTACACTCAGTGGAAAAAGCTTACCTATATTTATTCTATCTAGACCTCTCATAGTTTTAAATACTGCTATCAAATCTCCCCTCATTCCTCTATGCTCCAGGGAATAAAATCCTAACCTGTTTAACCTTTCTCTGTAACTCATTTGCTGAAGACCTGGCTAATAAATCTTCTCTGCACTCTTTCTATCTTATTGATGTCTTTCCTGTAGTTCGATGACCAAAGCTGCACTCAATACTTCAAATTTGGCATCACAAATGTCTTATACAACTTAACCCATTATTTCATAAGTTCTCTATTCCATACTTTGATTTATGAAGGCCAATATGCCAAAAGCTCTCTTTAGAACTCAATCCACCAATGATGCCACTTTCAGCGAATTAGATATCTGTATTGCCAGATCCCTCTCTTCTACCACACTCCTCAGAGCCCTCCTATTCACTGTGTTTGTCCTTCCTTGGTTTGTCCTTCCAAAATGTAATACATCACACTTGCCTGCCATTTTTCATCCCATTTTTCCAGCTGATCCAGATCCCTCTAGGAGCATTGAAAATCTTCTTTGCTGTCTACAATGACTCCAATCTTGGGGACAATTGCAAACTTGCTGATACAATTCACAACATTATTATCCAGATCATTAATATAGATAACAAACAACAATGGTCCCAGCACTGATCTAGTCACACCACTAGTCACAGCCTCCAGTTTGAGAAACAATCATCCACCACTACTCACTGGTTTCTCCCTTCCAGCCATTGTTGAATCCACTTGCACTCCAGTGTCTGAACCTCTCTGACTAACCTTCCATGTGGTACCTTGTCAAAGTCATTTCTAAGGTACATGTAGACAACGTCCATGGCCTTTCCTTCATCAACTTTCCTGGTAATCTCCTCGAAAAACTCTTTAAGATTGGTTAAACATGACCTACTATTCACAAAGCAATGTTGATTATCCCTAATCAGTCCCTGGCTCTCCAAATATTTGTATATTTGATCTCTTAGAACATCATCCTATAGCTTATTTCTACTGACATCAGGATTACCCGACCATAATTTCCAGGTTTACTTTTAGAACCTTTTTTAAACAATAAAACAACTTGAGTTACCCTCGAATCCTCTTGCACCACACCTGTGGCGAAGGATATTTTATATATTTCTGCCAGAGCCCCTGAAATTTCTGCACTAGTGTCCCACAAGGTACAAGGAAATATCTTGTCATGCTCTGTGGATTTATCCACTCTTATTTGCCTTAGGACAGAAAGCACCTCCTCCTCTTTAATCTGTATAAGTTCCATGACCTCACTGACTATTTTCCTTACTTCCCACAACCCTGTTTCCTCAATAAATGCTGTTGCAAAATATCCTATTTCAGGATCCCTCCCCCCATTTCATCTGGTTCCATACGTAGCCAGCCACATTGATCTCCCTTTTGATCATAATATACCTGTAGGAGGTGGTAGGTGGTAGCTCTGTTAAGGGTACTTAATTTCTCATGAACTTGAATCCCACCATGGCAATTTGTGAATTTAATTTCAAATTATTCCATATATTTTTTAAATGGTCTCTTAAAATTGTAGCAACCTATCTAGTTAACTAACTCCTTTTGTAAAGAAATCTATTTTCTTTAATTTTGGAAAGGAATTTCAGTTTTGTAAAGGGAAAGGCCTGCTTTGGAAAGTACACTGACTAGTTGCATCAGAGCCTAAAATGGGAAATGGAATGCCCAGGAACTCAGAGGTTCTAAAAGGTATAATTGTAGACAAGTCTAACACAAGTTTTGACTTCCCAACCATTGCCAACATCTACAATATGTGAAATATTACCTCAAGAAAGCAGCCAACATTCTCTGTGATGCTCCATTCTGAACGGTTTGTGGATCCTTTTTGCTTTTCACATTAATGTCTACAAGATTTTACTGTCAAAAAAACATTTTTTTTTACAGCAGGGCAGTTTTGCATTTCATCAATACAGTACCCACTCCATATCATGCTTCATTTCCTCCTCTTCATAAGCTTCCAGCATTGGATAAGTGCATTATGCAAAAGTTAAGATTTTCCTGACACTGATATACTGACTAAGTCACCCATGTAACAGTGTTTTTAAAACAATTGCATAATCCATTGTAGCTGCAGCTCCAATAATTTCTGCAGATTATCAGGCCAACTCTGAATTCAGTTCTGTTTTGATAAAACACCTGCTAATTGCTGACTGAGCAACATTTGTACAATCCTCAGAATGAGCTCCATAAATCAGGTGCCTTCAGTCTGCATGCACGAGTCTGGGAGCATAGTTGCATATTATTACAATTTCCTCTTTTAGGCACATAAAATCACAATTGTGCTCAGTTCCCCTTGGATGGCTACAAATTAATGCCATGCAACCTCTCTGGGAGAAGGGATATTGACCTCAAGTAGAAAACCATGAAAAGGACTGAGGGAAAAAAGTTAAATGCAGTATAACTGATGTAAAATATTCCTTGAATAACCCAGTCATTGTCTTTAATAAATCAAGCTTTTGGTAATAAAAATGAGTTTGTCGCCTACCTTGTACATGTGTATTAAAAATCGTGCTGCAGCCAAATAGACACTTCATTAAAAAAAAATCTGTAACACCATACATCAAGTTCTAAAGCAAGTAAGTACAAAAGGTGAATGAAGAATGTTCACGGTAAATATAGAAGATCAAAAAGTGACATTACAAAAAATAATGAAGTAAGTCTTGTGGTGTCAGATTTGTTCATGGTTGTGTTGTCAGACAAGCTTCGTGACCCAGACTGTCATCAGAAAGTAACTGTTCTTGAACTTTGAGGTGTTGATCTTCAGGGTTCAGTACTTTCAACCTGAAGAGAGCAGCAAGAAAGGTAGTGGCAGGAAAGATGGGGTCCCTGATGATCTCAGATGGTCTCCGACTCATTTTATCAGTGAGGGATGAGGAGAATAAAGCCTTTGCCTTCAAGGTTATCATCTGGCTGTGCATAGACAACTAGATAAAATAGCATTTCTCCAGACCACAGTGCATACCCATCACGATATAATTTAAAATAAGTACAAATATTTTGAAATAATTTGCTCACTTGCAGCATATAATTCATTAATCTCATAGCCTGTGGGAAGAAGCCATTTCCCAGACTGACAGTCCTGATTTTAACTCTCTTGTACCTCATTCATATTGCTAGTGGGTCAAAGATACTGTGTTCTGAGCAGAAAGGGTCTTATCTATTTTTGACCCCTATTTTAAGCAATACTACCAGTAAATGTCATTAATAGAGGGAAGGGAAATCCCAATATTCTTCTCAGCAGTTTTGATGATTACTTTACATTGACTTCCAGTCTCATTCATGGCAGCTACTCTCCTACACAATGATACAGCCAGACACGACACTCTCAACTGTTCTCCTATAAAATGTCACGATGGGGGCTAGTGGACTTGACGTCCTAACTTCTTGTGGAAGTGCAAGTGCTGCTACACCTTCTTGACTAATAAGGTGTTGTGGGTGCCAGATAGGACTCGCACAGATGTCTTTAAAGGATGGGAGTTTGATGCCTGTGATGGTCCTGGGTATATTTGCTACCTTCTGTATTCCTGGAGACTCAAATGATCAAACCAGGCTGTGATGCATCCATTTTTCCCCAAAGAGCTGTCGTCATTCCCAATGTCTGTTCCCCTTTCCTCTAGCTCTTCACAGCCAAGCCACTTTAGCCAGCACCTCATCTCCCCACTCTCCTACTGACCACAATGGCTATTTCACTTGAACATTAATTCATTTTATTGGCTGCTACTCAGTCAGTCAGCTCATCAACCAATCAATTACTAACCACATTTGCAGTTGCACTACTTCTTGGCTTATGTTCAGTGAAACTCATCAGCAAGTCCCAAGATCCACCTTCTCTATATTCTTTTAACACTTGAACAGTTAACATTTTGGGTCTGGGACAATTCTACAGAATCTTTATTACTCCAAAGAAACAAAAGTGAGGGCAACCATCTGTATGGATTTGCATCATTTAATCAGGATGTCGGAAACTAGATCAAGGCTGGACAAACTCCCAGGGAAATGGGCCCCACTGCAGAGCTGTCTTTCCTTGTGCAACATTTAAAATCAGACAACTTCAAACATGCAGAGTTATTGGCTGTCTGACACAATGTTAGTGATTTCCATTAATACCTGAATGAGGTTAAACAATTACCAACAGACATTTCCAATGTTTTCAAGAGAATGTTTAGCATTGTAGGAGCCAGACCACATCTTGGTGCAGGGGCTCGTCCAGTTCAAACCTCAAGGGGGCGTCGTTCCTGTTTGTTATTGAACGCTAACAGTGGAACTGGATTTGGACTATTCTGTGAAGGTTGAGACTGAGAGAAGATCTCTCTCATTGATTTTCTTTGATTTTGTGTTTCTGTTACACACTGGATTTTCGTCGGTAACTCAGGGACAATTACTTTATTGGACATGAGCGTAGCAAAATCAAAGGGATCAATGTTACAGGTGCAAAGGGAGTCTGGAAGTGAATCCCATTTTCTGGACAGTGAACGAGGTATGCAGGTTTCTCCAAATAAATCCAAAAGTAGCACATTAGAGGAAGGATCTGAGGTATTGAAGGAAAGTTAATGAGTAAAAGAAATACAAAATCAAGGAAAAGCTGTGAAGGATTCTGGGAAAATTACCCAAGAGTGTTGCAAGCATCCAGGGCTGATACCTGGACTGGACTGATAACACTGCGTTTTTGACAAGATCTCAGAGGATTAGGCGAGACAGTCTTTGCCATTTAAATAAAGAACGTTCAACTCATTTAATGTAACCAAACTATCACAAGCACATAACGTATTAATGGTTTTATTTTTTTTGGTGTAGTTAACTTCTCAAAATGAATGTATTGACTGATTTGTCGCGTTGCTCATTCTTTCTTTCTTCTCTCAATGAGAATTCCTCAGAATCACAGATGAGCTGATAGGCCCATTTCTGGGCGGTGGCGTTAGGTGGTTACAATTAGGGTAGATGATCAGAATTTTTCTCCCAGGGTGAAAATGTCAAATGCCCTACATTTAAGGTGAGGGGAGGAAAGTTTAAGGAGTTGTGCGGGACAAGTGTTTGGCATGAAGACTGGAGGTGGTTAGACTGGGCTGCCAGGAGTAGTTGTGCAAGCTGATACAATAATAGCTTTTTTTACGAAACATCCAGGGAGTCACCTGGATATAATTAGGAATGAAAGGATGCGTATAATGTGCAAGCAGAGCAGCAGAGGTTTGTTCATTTTGAATTGCCCCGTTAAATTGTTCATTTTGAAAGCCCTGTTGCTGTTCTCTACTCTTCTGATGCATGTATTTTGGATTGCAGAGTGTACATGTTAGTGTCACTCTGACGAAGTGACAATTACGATCAGTCCTGGAGCCTCCACGTTGATGCAGTCACGAAGAAGGACCACCAACTTTGTGAGGTGATTGAGGAGACTGACTATTCTGGCTGGTTGCATGACTGCCTGGCATGGAGGTGCCAAGTCTCAGGACAGGAATAAACTCCAAACGGTTGTTAATCGGCCTGCGACACCACAGATGCCAGACTTCATTCCATCAGGGACATCTACCTGGGGCAGTTTCTTAAAAAAACCAGCCTGTATCCTCAAAGGACCCCTACCACCCAGGCCATTCCCTCTTCACCCTGCTACCATCAGGAAGGAGGTGCAGGAGCCTAAAGACGAGCATTCAGCGGGACAAGGACAGCTTCTTTCCCACTACCATCAGGTTCATGAATAATCAATGAACCAAAGACACTGCCTTACTTTTCCTGCATTATTATTTTTATTTTCAAATATTATTGTTGTATGATGGGTCATACTATGAATGTTTGCACTACGACATTGCCACAAAACACCAAGTTTTGTGACTTGTTCGTGACAATAAATTCTGATTCTGATTCATGTCGTTAAATATTAATGATTTGAATTTGCAATGCTTTACTTCACTTAACCACCAAATACTACAAATAAAGACATATGGCTTTAATATTGCTAACTGAAGTAATGTATGCAATACTTCACAGAAGGATGCATAAACCATGTTACACTCATCCAGTGCCACGCTTACTTGATCATGGTGCAGTACCTGATCTAGTCAGCCCAAGGCACCTCATGCATCAGCAACAGGACCAAAAGCCACACAATGGGGAAGTCTTGTCCCAGAAATAATTGATATTGATGTAAATTGTTTTAAAAATTAAAAGTTACAATTTATAAGTTACAAATATATTTTCAAATATATTTAAAAAAACAATGAAACCAAATTGAAATTGTGGCAAATCCTTTCAATCCCCAGCCCTACAGTATAATGCTGGAGAATCTCAGCAATTTTGGGATCTGCAACTGGGGAGTTCAGCCAAAGAGAACAATGATAGAATCAGCCATCCGAGTCTGTCAGCATGCTGTGTTTCATGTCACCTGTGTGGTAGTCCCTGGCTTAGTGTTGTTTAATGCCTCAATACTTGTGGCTCTGAATGAAACAGACAGAACTAGCAAATGATATCTAGCCCATCATCTTGCTAACACACTTCTCAATGCCACATCATGTATCCTTGTGATGCTTCTTGCACCTGTTTACATGGGATTTCCTAATAGGGGTGTGGCACGTTGAGAGGCTGCATCAACCGAAGGTTGCAATAAGAAATGGATTAAAACAATACAGCAAATAAATAAAGTTGTAAGAATTCTAGTGAACAAAATGGAGTAAGGGCAGCTAAGAATGATCCTGCAATACAAGACTTAATCTTTTGTAAGGTTTTAAAAAAAATTCAGAAATACATCATTTTGAGTGTTTAGATGACAGGCATTAACTGTTCAAATGTTGTAGTCTTGTGTCTTGTTCACTAAACATCAGAATATATTATGAACAATCGGAGATCTCTACACTTAATTCCACGGGACTGCAAGGTAAAAAAAAAAATGGCCTGAATATTGTGACAGGATCTGGGAAATGTTAATATGTAAAAGTATTAACAGGCTTAAAAACAGTTTCATCCTTGTAGACACTGGGCTCCTGAATTAACCCCATAAAAATCTATTATGCTCCCCTTGCTTGATGTTGATTTCTCTTCCTTTTCCCTTCTCTATCTATCTATCTATCTGTCTATCTATCTATCTATCTATCTATCTATCTATGTCTGTCTGACTCTGTATATGTGTGTGTGAACACATACAGAATAACAACATATAATGTTAAATATGTATTCTGTACATATATACACACATATACGTATACAGGTAAGTGTGCTTCTGTGTATGTATGTTTATAGGTATGTATATACATATACCCATGTATATGTGGTGTGTGTGTGTGTGTGTGTGTGTGTGTGTGTGTGTGTGTGTGTGTGTGTGTGTGTGTGTGTGTGTGTGTGTGCGTATTTTGACTTTCAATTTCCATATTAAAAAAATTATAAAAAACAAAGAGGAAAAAAAGAACAAGGAAACTGGATCAGTTTGCTACCTCCAGAAGCCAGACAAAGCATCTCTGGAGCAGCCCAAAAATAACTAACCATGATAATATTCTGTGAATGGACCCCATATCTTTACAAACTGGAAATTTTAAATCTTTGATATTATATCTATTTTTTTTCTAAATGTAAATAACCATTGCCCATGAGTTTGGTGGAAGTCCATCTTTCCACATCATTAAAAGCCTTCGCATGTCTATCAGCGTACTAAAAGCTAAAACCTTCTCCCGAGGTAAAAATATATAGTCGAGTGTGAATAAAGCCAAAAAAGGCCATTAAAGGGGGTGGATCTATTTCAATCTTAAAAATCAGTTATAAAGATTAAAAAATGTTTCCCCAAAATCTTCCTAATTTGGGACATTCCCAAAAAATGTGAATTAACGAGGCCTCTTATACCTTTCACACAATGGATCAATGTCTGCATAAAAATTAGATAATTTAAATTTTTTAAATAATTAATCTTGATTAGAGGGAAGGGTTAGATTAGCCTTAGTTTCATTATAAGTAGATTAATTGCAGTTTATATATGATGGTTCTAAAATATAATATTAATATTATTTTATATTTTACCTAGTTATGAGCAGATTTCTTATAAAGAAATCTTGGCGCCTCACAGTTCGGCGGGCAGCAACCTCCTTTGAAGAAGACCGCAGAGCCCACCTCACTGACAAAAGACAAAGAAGGAAAAGCTCAACACCCAACCCCAACCAACCAATTTTCACTTGCAACCGCTGCAACCGTGTCTGCCTGTCCCGCATCGGACTTGTCAGCCACAAACGAGCCTGCAGCTGACGTGGACATTACCCCTCCATAAATCTTCGTCCACGAAGCCAAGCCAAAGAAGAATTAATTTTCCTTTTTAATCTTAATAATAATGATTAATAATTAATAATAAAAAATGGGAAACTGTTAATTAGAGCATTTTTACCAGTTACATATTATGTATACATTTTGACATTCCCTTCTGTTATATTAATGCAGTATGCATATGAGGCTATGATATTGAATTCAATAAAAATAAATTAAAAAAATATATATTTCCCAGCCTAACAGTTCAAATTTTGATGCTCTTTTCCCTCCTTTCTGATGGTAGTGGGGCCCTTTACTCCCATTAGCTCAGCATTTCTGCCATTGCCCATTTGTCTGCCCTGGCCCCTCTGCCCCATGCACAATGGGGATGGTGTTCCCCTTATCCTCAGCTACCTCCCCCTCCAGTCTCTGCATCAAACATATCATCTTCTGTCATTTCCACCTCTTCCCCTCTCCACCATCCCACACGAACCTCTCTGTCTGTGACTCCCTTGTCCACTCATACATTCTCACCAATCAGCTCCTTGGTACTGACTTCTGTGATCCCAGGAGTGCTTCATTTAGATCTGCACTTCCTGCCTCATCACCATTCAGGGCTCCATCAGTTCTTCCAAGTGAAGCAACACCATTTGTGAATCTGCAGGGGGTCATCTACTGCATCTAGTACTCCCATAGTGGCCTCCTCTACATCCAAAAGACTGGATACAGACTGGGGAGATCAGCGATTTCCTCTCTTCCAGTCCATAATCAGTGAGGATTGGCAAGAACATCTCCTCCACAAAAAATATCCATCAGTACCGGAGCACCACAGGGTTGCTTTCTTACCCCACTGCTCTATTCACTTTACACCTGTGACTGTGTGGCTCGGTATAACAATAACACCATCTACAAATCTGCCGACAATACCACTGCATAAAGAAAGGTGATGAGTCAGCATTTAGGAGGGTGATTGAAAACATGGCTGAATGTTGCACTAACCACAACCTTGCACTCAATGTTACCAAAACTAAGGAGCTAATTGCTGATTTCAGGAAGGGAAAGCCAGAGGTGTATAATCTAGAGATCATTGGGGAATCAGATGTGTTGTCCATGAGCAAATTTAAGATCTTGGGAGTCATTATCTCAGAGGATTTTTCCTGGACTGAACACACTAACGTCAGCACCTCTACTTCCTCTTGAGTTTGCGGCGATTTGGTATGACTCCAGATACCTTGGCAAGTGTGCTGACCAGCTGCACCATTTGTCTCATATGGGGACATCAATACTCCTGAGTGTAAAGATAGTGGACACAGCCCATGACCAACCAGGAAGCACCCTACCCACTTTCAAGAACACCTTTGGGGAACACTGCTGTCAGAGAGCAGCTGCAGTCAAGGATCCACATCACCCAGCACATGCTCTGTCTTACTGCTACCATCAGCAAAGAGGTATAGGTTTCACGAGACTCACTCCACCAAGCTCAGGAAAACCCACCATCAGATTCCTCAACAACAAACTTAATCATTAACTCATTTAAGGAATTTAAGACACTTCATTGATGTTTTTTTCTTCTCTCCAATTCTCCATTGATTTATTTACAGTCATTATCTCTTTACATTTCTTTCTTTGTTTACATGTGTACGCTGTGTACAGTTTTTATTTGCATTACCAATAAGTGGTAATTCTGCCTACCCACAGAAAATAAAATTTCAGGGTGGTAATGTATGGACTCTGAAAAGAAATCTGAAATCTGAGGTCCCTTACAGGCTCTGACCATAGAATCCATAGAATGTATCTATGTAAGGCAGCCACCATCAAAAAGGACCTTCATCAACCTGCTTGCAACCTTTTCTCGCTGCTACCTGAAATTTGGAGATCGCTTCTTTGAGCACCTTGGCTCTGTCCACGGCAATAGTGTGGATCTCCAAGTGGCCATCAATTTCAATGCCCCACCATTCCCTTGCTGACAGGTCTGACCATGGTTTTCTGTGCAGCCAGACTGAGACCATCTGCAAATTGCAGAACAAGATTTCAGATTCAGATTTCCCTCTGATAACCCCAATGATCACTGGCTTTCCTTTCCTGAAGTCTACAATCAGCTCCTTGGCTTTAGTGACATTGAGTGTGAGGTTGTTGTTGGTGCCATTCAGTCAAGTTTTTAATCTCCCTCCTGTAGGCTGACTCATTGTCTTTTTCATACAAACCCACTGTTGTGGTTGGTGCACAATCAATGACTCTAAAAGACTGATGTTGAGCAAAACTGGTAGGCTTTTATTCGCAAAAGAATGAAGGCACATCCTTGCTGGTCGACTGTCCCGAACTCAGGACTGAGGAGGGGGCTGAGGGACAGTCATCTTTATTCAGGAGTCTGTGGGAGGAGCCACAGGTACTCAGCCAATGGGTGTGCCAGACAGATAAATATATACATATTCATTTTGAACCAAGCCACACTGTAGATGTAAATTGAGCAGAGCAGGGAATTAAGTACACAGTCCAGTAGTGCTTCAGTACTAATGGAGATTGTGGAAATGTTCTTATCAATCTTCACTGATTGTGATCCAGCACCCGATATCCCGTCTGGGCATCCTCAAAGTACTGAAATCTCTCTCTCTCTCCCTCTCTTTCTCTTTATCTCTATTCTTTTCTTTTTCTCTTTTTTCTCTATCTCTCGCTTCTCTCTCTTTTTCTCTCTTGTTTTCTCTCTCTCACTCTTTTCTTTATCACTTTTTTCTCTCTCTCTCACTTCTCTCTCTTTTTCTCTCTTGTTTTCTCCCTCCTCTCTCTGTTTTTCTCTCTCTCTCTGTCCCTCTTTTTTTGCTCTCTCTCTCTCTCTCTCTCTCTCTCTCTCTCTCTCTCTCTATTTCCTTTTCCCTCTGTCTTCTTTCACAGAGCCATAAGCAACCCCTCTCCTCCAATCAATTCTCACCTTCTCTTCTTTCCTGTCCTCTGATCATATCCAATTAACACCTTTTGATCATTGGTCTGTACTCCTCCCCCTGCCATTGTTCCCTTTTCACCAGTCTTTATACAGACTGTGTCTGTTTGAGTAAATAAAACATCAGTAATATATCTTTACCTCCTGTGGAAACTCCAAGAGCTGCTGAGGATCCCCCAGCATTCTGTTTTCTGACTGCAATCACAGTGGCGGCAGACTTTTCATATTTCACTCCATCGCGTGATGGCTGGAAAGGGTCCTCAATAATTCTTTGAATCCTATTTAAGCAAAACTCTCAGAAAATGTACCAGTAGCAGAGAGGGAGACACCAGTGACCTTCTCGGCATTTTAACGATTCTCTGTAATGACTCCGGTCCAATGTTTTGCGGCTACCATACCATGCAATGAAGCAGCCAGACATGATACTCTCAATTCTGCTCCTATAAAATACGTTTATATAGATTTAAACTTAATGTTTTTTGGCTTTGAAGTAAAGTTGCGTATTGAATATTTTGGTGATCTGAAATGAGAGGTGAAGAATGTGTAATGGATCCAATAGAGTCAGTTGTCTGCTGAACTTGGAGGAGAATTTATTGGAGACAGTCATGTTTAACTAATCTCTAATTCTATCCAATCCTCTTTACGTCTACCCTCTCAAGCACTGGATAAAAATATCCTTTCAGACATTAACATTATCAATCCATGGCAGTTCTTTTCCAGCCAAAAATAAATGCACGATCCCCATTGGACCATGTAAACCTCTTGCCCATGACTGCTCAAAATGGAGGAGGCGCTTGGGATGATATTACAAACCTCAGGCCCTTTCCATCGAGGCCACGCAGCGGCCCAGGATAAATGCACCATCTCGCAAACTACCAGCCTCTATTCCCTGCCAAACACTTCCTGCCCTATTTGTGTAAGAGTTTACAGGTCCCATTGTAAATAAATAAGATAATATGTGTGAAAAGGGGGAATAAGATTGGGTAGTTTAGGCCATTTTTTACAAACAAACGTCACATTACAGAGACAGAAACTGAGACAATAAGGAGAGAGAGGGAGACGCCACCCAGTGAAAGGCTGCAAAGTCTAAAGCCTGCTATGGTCCCCGTTTCAATGCCCCACCATTTTCCAAGTTCAGCCCATTCAACATCTCTGGAGTGGCTGGCTGTTATTCTTTTCCTGAACTAGGGGAAAAGGATATCTCTTTGTGGCTGTGATAGTACAGATTCTATCACCAATGTGTACACATGTACAGATGGTAATATAGGATGACTGTGATTGGCTGAGAGCACAGCCATGCCCACTGGCAGGCCCACTAGCCAGGACCAGGTCATTCTGGGCTGGTTGACCTACTTGCGATACTTGGCTTTTAGTTAATAAAAGCCTTGGTTTGGATCAACAAGTCTTTGGTTCTTTCGACACACACTACAATGGTAACTTGGAAGAAGGCATGTTTCTTTGGAAAGACACATTGGTTATTCATTGAAGGGAATCAGTTTGCTGAACCAAGAACATCTCTCTGCACCCACCAAAGACCTTCCTGACTGGTAACAACTTAAGTTAAGGCACCAGAGCAGGTTGAATGTAATGACTATTTAATTCTGTGCACAGTACTGAAAATTGCCGGATACCAGTGAACTTGGAGAAGTGAACAGTAAATGACTGGACCGTGAAAAAAAGAATCAGCTTGCACATATGTGCGCACGGACACACACTTAGCATTGGGAGGGGGTTAAGTTAAGTAACTTAATAGTGATAAGTTAAATATTGATCTGATTATTCTATGTCAAAAAAAATCCATTTTTTTATAAGTAGCCATTGTCTTGGTGAATTTCTGTTACTGCTGGTTTTTGAGTCCTTAGGGCTTGAAACAGCCATATTAATCTTTTCTATTACCTCATTATTCTGGAGGGACAGTGAGTTGTCCTCAATCCCAAAGGACTTAGAAGAAGCAGTGCCTCTGTCAAATCAGACTATTAAATGGACAGATATCACTGAGTTTGAAGAGGGAGCAGAAAATGGAACTAATGCAGTAGGATATTGGAAAATATTTAGAACAGATAGAGAATACGTTGGATTCCCATTCAGTGCCGAACTTGGAGGAGAATTTGCAAAATTTATTGCTCCATCAATTTTGAATAATGTTTGAAACATGTGATTGCAATTTTATTACAGAACATTCAAATAGTTCATACAAAAGATTATAAGCAAGTCCTATTGATGAATAACTTGTTCAAAGAAACTCAGTGAGAGTTAATGGGACTCATGTGAGACTGACATCAGCAGATTGTGTTGGCATCCATCTGGATCCAGCTGTTTCAGAGTGGGAAATTCATGGAAGAGTGGGCAGTGTCAAAATTAGAATCAGAATCAGGTTTATTTTCAAGAAGATGTATCAGAAAATTTGTCGTTTTACAGTAGCAGTATTGTGCATTACAGGTTTGCAACAAATTACAGCTCTGTAAATGCAATATTTAAAAATAAATAATTAATGCATATTAAGTTAAAAAGTGAGGTAGTGTCGGCAGTTCATTGTCCATTTATAAATCAGATGGCAGAGTACAAGAAACGGTTATTGTAATGTCGGGTGTGCATTTTCAGGCTCCTGTACCTCCTTCCTGAAGGTAGCATTGACAAAAGTGCATGGCCTAGGTGGTGGGGGGCCTTGGTTATAGAGGCTGCTCTCTGGAAACACTGCCTGTTACTGGCTCAGCAGCAATAGAAATTTACCAAGACAGAGTCACTTAAACAAAAGTTGCTTTTAATTATCTTTAAACATGAAAACAGAATCAAACTTTAACTTATCTATTTTATTAAATTAGCTTAACCTAACTTAAATCCCTTCTAATTCTAAGCACATGTGTATGTAATGTGTATATGTTCAGGAAATTTCTTTGATTTACAGTCCAATCTCACTTCTCACTCCTCTAAGTTCACCAGTATCAGGCAATTCTAATATTGAATTTAACATTTATGAATCTTTACCAGGCTTTGGTGCTTGAAAGGTAAATAGTTACCACTCTGGTAGGTTCTTGCCAGTTTTCAGAAAGAGATTTGTGTCTTGTGGACACAAATTGATTCTATCCAATCAGCTACTTCAGTGTCTTGCTGATGAAACTTGCCTCATCAGGGTTCTCCAGATGATAACCTTTCTTTCAGGTTACCACAGATTTGCTTTTTGTTTCCCTTATTTCAAGTGAAACATTATACAGCCAGCCATCTCCTCTTGTATGGACCACAAGGGCTGCACTGAGCACTCACAACCTGTGTTCTAAATGGGGTTTTTCCACAAGCTTGCCAGCTTGTCCTGTTCCAGTCCCAGCTGCTGCTGCTGAATTGTAGAACCGTAGAACTCAATTCTCTGTCTCTCCCCCCTCTCTGTCTCTGTCTCTTTCTCTTTCTCAGAGAAAACTACATGACCCTCTTAGAACAGTAAACTGCATTCAGACAGACTGCTGCTCCGGTCCCAATCTTCTGACTCCATTCATCTGTTGCTTTCCAAAACAATAATTCATTACTCTACAGCATGTCTGATTAACATCTTCTTGTGAAATCTCTTTAGGCATTCTTCAAAGTTTTTGAAAAGGCTTTCAGAGGTCTGACTGTCTGGCTTGGGCAGAGCTGACATTTTAAATGAGATCTGTGTTGTGAAGTGCTTGTTTGTGACCTACACTAAAAAGAAAACCCGCAATATATCACCTGTAAAACATATCTATATACAATATACAATATATCATAATCTGTCCCAGGACCACAAGGGTTTTCACTAGGCTGAACTCAGAACTGGGAACTCATCTTCCAAATGAGGTTTTCAACCAAGCTGCCACCTTGCCATGCTTCAGCTTCCAAAAGCCACTCCAACTGAATTCTCTCTCTCTTTCTCTCTCTCTCTCTCTCTCTCTCTCTCTGTCTCTCTCTCTCTCTCATTCACTCAATCACTCACAGAGAAAACCTGTTTGGTCTTTTTTTTTCTCTCTCTCTCTGCTTGCCAAAACCACATGACCTTCTTAGAACAACAAAGTGCAACCTGACAGATTGCGGCACCAGAATCAGTTTCTTGAGCCTGGCCATCTGTTGCTTTGAAGACAATAATCCATTTAATCCACAACATCAGTCCAATTCACACCTACTCATGAAGTCTCCATAGGCGTTCTTCAAAGTTTCTGTAAAGTCACTGTGGACGTGACGTCTCTCCTTATGCATAGCTCTTACATTTTAAATGTGATCTCTTTTGTGAAGTGTTTCTCTGTTTGTGGTGACCTACATTAACCCTGCCTCCCCCACGGTATATCTCTTTTAAAAATATATTTATATATAATATAAAATATAATATAACCCATCACACTGTCCCTTAAAGATGTCTTTAATGGAATGATGACCAATGCCCATCAAGAATTTTGCTGGCTGAGTTTACAACCCTCTGTAGCCTTTTCCTATCCTGTGCATTAGCAGCTCCATCCCAAACATTGTGCAATACCAAATCTCCCTAAACTCCTAATGAAATGTAACTACCGTTATGCTTTCTTCGACTGTTTCGACAGGATGGTTCCAGGACAGATTTTCAAAGATATTGACACCTCAGAGATATTGGATAATGATAATTCAAACCACTCAATCTCCTGGAAGATAAATGTTGATTAATTGCCTGGTATAGTAACAGATGAATGGTCTCCGATAATGTTTGCCACTCTAATTACAGGTAAAGTCAAAGGGCTCAAAGTGTTGCTCCACTTGCCTGGATGAATGCAGCTCCAATCCCAGTCCAGAAGCTTGCCTCCATGCAGCATAAGCAGCTTCCTTAATAGAACCCCCACATACACTGCCCTGAACACAAACTGCACTGCTTGGTTACTCAGCCAGGCTCCTCCAACAGCAATTCCCAAACCTATAACTTCTTCCAGCAAGGGCATCAGACCCATGAGAGCACCAGCACCTGCAGGTTCCTCTCCAAATCACATTCCACCACTGCTTGATAAAATACAGTAAAACCCCTGGTATCTGGAATTCAAGCAACCAACACCTTCAAGCAAACTGGGGGAAAAAAAACATTCAAATAAATAAGAATAAATTAATTTGTAAAAAAATACATGTTTAAATTATAAATCTAAATGTTCTCTGAAGTAACATCGAGTGAAGATGGGAGAAAATATTCAGCCGGTGGATTGCGTTGGCTGTACTGTACTTGTAATAGCTGTTTGTATCAAGTTTGGGAGAAAGAGTCACTGTAAATGTGTGAAAAAGAAAAAGTGTATATCATGGCTAATGTGATTTATGGTGTGAAAAATAAAAAATTAAAAAAAAAAAAGTTTGAATAAAGTTGTGTTTGAATAAAATGATGTTTCCCAGGATGAAGGGCTGGTTGATGCTGCTTGTCATTGGGGTGACTCTTTTAAAGTGTCCCCTTTTCCCTGATTAGTAAAAGTCACCCTGGTCATAAGCATTATCTGTATACTTGGGGGAGGCATGGGGTTAATTATCTAGGATGCTATTGTTCATCTTTCGGGCAGCTCCGTAGAGAGGGATGAACCTGCAGATGCAGCAACGGTAAAATATTTTCAAATAATCTGATTGAAAATAAAGTAAAATATTTTAAGGTTTATATATTCATGCAAGTAACATTTGTTCAGTGTGTAAACACAGTATAATGTTTTTGTTTTTTGTCTTTTAAACTGTTTATTCCTCATGCAGGTGTATTAGTTAGGCATTGCAAGAGTAAGTCTCAAGCAAACAGAAAATACACTTATCTGGCATTGACTAATGCCCATAGATACCAGGGGCTTTACTGTAGATGTCTGGTCCTTCATTGTTGAAAGGGTTTATATTCTGGAATTCCCTCTTAAAAGTACTTTGGGAGTATTTTCACCAGAATAATGATGTTGAGATTTTATTGTTGTCTACATAAGTAGAATGGACAAAATTTCTTACTTGCTGTAGCCACATAAGAACACCAAATACAATCGTGTATATTAAATTAAATTGGCTGTGTGGATAAAAATAGGCTTGAAGGAAGAAAGCCGAGTGTAAGAGTGGAAGGAAAGTATTTTGCCTGGAGATCAATGACTAGTGGAGGGCCACAAGGATCTTTTCTGGGACCCCTATTCTTTGTGATTTTTAGAAATGAACTGGATGAAGAGGAGAAAAATGGGTCAGTAAGTTTGTGGACGATATGAAGGTTGGACGAGTTGTGGATGGAGCTGAAAGGAAACTAACAGGGTGTAGAGTTGGGTAGAAAAGTGAAAGATGAAGTTCAGTATGGATAAGTGTGAGGTGATACATTTTGGAAGGACAAACCAGTAGAGTTAATGGTCAGTTACTTAAGAGTGTGGATGAACAGAGGGACCTTAGGGTTCAAATCCATACATCCCTCAAGGTCACCACACAGGTTGACAGGATAGTTAAGAAGGCCTATGGGACACTGGGCTTCATTAATAGGAGGATTGAATTCAGGAGTAGAGAGGTCATGTTTCAACTCAACAAATCTCTAGTGAGGCCACACTTGGAATATTGTGTTCAGTTCTGGTCACCTCATTATAGAAAGGATGTGGAAGTTATGGAGAGGATGCAGAGGAGATTTACCAGGATGTCGTCTGGATTGGAAAACATGTCTTACGAAGCAAGGTTAATAGAACTGGGACTTTTCTCTTTGGAGTTCAGAAGGATGTGAGGAGACTCCACAGAGGTCTACAAGATTACCAAAGGCCTAGATAGGGTTGACAGCCTCACCCATGTTTCCCTAGGCAGGAATAGCTAACACCTGAGGACATATTTGCAAAGTGAAGGGAGGGAAGTTTAGGGAAGACATGAGGAGTAGGATTTTTTTTTTACACAGAGAGTTGTAGGTGCCTGGAATGTCTTGCCAGGGATGGCGGTGGAGACTGAAACATTACAGGTATTTAAGGGACGCCTAGACAATCATTATCAGCATATATGATATATATAAATATTTTTGAATGATTTACCCAGTTAAATTTTACTGATCATCAACTTTGCAGCCTGCAGGAAAAAGCTATTTCCTTGCAAAGCTGCTCCTGTACATCCTTCCTGGTGGCAGTGGGTCAAAGACTCTGTGCTGGATGGAAAGGGTTCTCCGAGCTCCCGGGAAATGGTGTCAATACAGGAAAGAGACCTTCATCGGCCATTTTGATGATTCTCTGCCTTGACATTTTGCAGTTACCTTGCCATGCAATGATGCAACCAAGCAGAACATTCTTAATTTATCTCCTGTGAAATGTTGTAAAGATGGGGGCCAGTAGCCTTGCCCTTTTCCACCTCCTTAGGAAGTGTAGGCACATCCGTGCCTTCCGGATGACTGATTAATTTTGTACATTCATTGAGTGCAAAGGGTAAGTTTAGAGGGGTTCTAAGAAGGACTTTTTTTTTTTAACTCAGGGAGTGATGACGATCTTGAATTGACTTCCTGAAAGAATGGTGGAAGCAGAATCCCAGACATCATTGAGGAAGTATCTGCATGACCATTTACATTGTATTGGAGCTGGAAGATGGATTAATATAGATGAATAAATTTAATTGGTGTGAAAATGATGCAATGTGTACTGTTTCTTTGCTGTAGGAGTCTCTCTGACTGAGTACTAAGGTGCTGAGGTGACCACTTGTGGAGTGATTCTAGTTTATTTGATTCAGGTTTAATAAGAGAATGGCTGGATTGCATCTTCCAAATACAGCAGCAAGAAGCCGATAAGGTCTTGAAAGTATCTTTTACAAAGGCAATCAAACAGTTATTTCATATTCAGTACCCTGTGAGGTGACTTGTTCTACTTTGCCCGACACATTTGCTTTGCTATAAGTAATGAGCCTGTGTCTTTGTGTCCCCTCAATGTGTAAAAAGTAGAATTGAAATAAACATTTTAGAAATTAGCTCAGATCCATTTATGCCCAGATGAAAAAAAATCAGTTTCGTCTCAGAAGAATGAAGTTGATTCTGTGATTTTTTTGGCTGTATTTATACACAGGAGTGAATTGATTACCAATCCTTAAGATCCCCTAAATTGAGGAGCAACATCTTTGATGAAAGTGATATACAGTAAAACCCCCAGCATCCGGCACCTACGGGGATTGGTAGATGCCGGATATGCAAATTTTCCTGTTGCTTGAGATTCACTCTTTCAATGTATTTTAATGCAAGAAGCATAGTGAACAAGGTAGATGAGCTGAGAGCATGGATAGATACTTGGGGTCACGATATTGTGCCAATTAGTGAGACCTGGCTACAGGAGGGGCAGGACTGGCAAGTTAATGTTCCAGGATACATTTGTTTTAGATGTGATAGATCAGGGGGTAAAAAAGGAGGAGGAGTTGCTCTGCTTGTTAGGGAGGACATTACTGCCGTGAGGTGGCAGGATGGTCTGGAGGGATCGACCAGTGAGGCTGTTTGGGTGGAGGAGGCCAGAGGGTGCTAATAGGGGTGTATTAGAGACCACCAAATGGGCCAAGGAAATTAGAGGAACAAATTTGTAGGGAGATAACGTATATGTGTGAAAATCATAGGGTAGTGATCATGGGAGATTTTAACTTCCCACACATTGATTGGGATACCCATACGATTAGAGGGGTGGATGGGATGGAGTTCGTTAAATGTGTTCAGGATTGTTTTCTAAATCAGTTAGTAGAAGAACCGACTCAGGATGGTGTAATACTGGATCTCCTGTTAGGGAACGAGCTAGGTCAGGTAGCGGACATTAATGTTGGAGAACCAATTGGGTCTAGTGATCATAATTCTGTTAGTTTTAGGGTAGTTTTAAGGAAGAGCAAGGAGAGGCCTAAAGTTGAGGTTCTGGATTGGAAAAGAGCAAATTTCGAAGGAATAAGAAGGGATTTGGGGAGTATTGAATGGGACAGGATATTTTCAGGTAAGGATGTTAATGAAAAATGGAGGATATTCAAAAAAGAAATTTTGAGGGTACAGAGTAGTTATGTCCCAGTCTGGATCAAAGGAAAGGCTGGAAGTCATAGGGAGGCTTGTTTTTTGAGGAATATTGGAAATTTGGTTAGGAGAAAAAGGGAGGTGTATAAGAGGTATAAAGAGCAGGGAGCTGAGAAGGACAACAAGAGTGTAGAAGGAATCTTAAGAAATAATTTAGAAAGGTCAAAAAAAGGCATGAAGAGGCTTTGGCTGACAGAGTAAAAATAAATCCAAAGGGTTTCTATAAGTACATTAAAAGTAAAAGATTAGTGAGAGATAAAATTGGACCCCTTGTAGATAGCGAGGGTAGGCTGAGTGAGAAGTCTGAGGAAATGGGGGAAATTTTGAATGATTTCTTTGCCTCGGTATTCACTTGGGAAAAAAATGTTGAACCAGTTGAAGTAAATAAAAATAGTGGGGAGGTCATGAAGCATATAAGGATAACCGAGGAGGTAGTGATGGCTGTGTTAAAAAGGATAAAGGTGGATAAATCTCCCGGACCGGACAAAATATTCCCTAGGATACTCAGGGAGGCTAGTGGACAGTTAGTGGGGCCATTAACAGAGATATTTAGGATGTCATTGGCCACGGGGGTGGTACCAAAGGATTGGAGGGTGGCACATGTGGTTCCTCTGTTTAAGAAAGGGTCCAAATGCAAAACTGGGAATTATAGGCCTGTACGTCTGACGTCTGTGGTGGGCAAGTTGATGGAAAGTGTTCTGAGGGATGCTATTTTCAAATTTGTGGAGGTACAGGGATTCATGGGGAGTAATCAGCATGGTTTTGTCAGGGGTAGATCATGCTTGACAAACCTGATTGAGTTCTTCGAGGGGGTTACAAAAAAGGTTGATGAAGGGAAAGCTGTGGATGTTGTCTATTTTGACTTTAGTAAAGCTTTTGACAAAGTTCCCCACAGGAGGTTAGGAAAAAAGGTGGAGGCATTAGGTATAAATAAGGAGGTAGTGAAATGGATTCAGCAGTGGTTGGATGGAAGGTGTCAGAGAGTAGTGGTAGAAAATTGTTTGTCCAATTGGAGGCCGGTGACTAGTGGAGTTCCTCAGGGTTCGGTCCTGGGTCCACTATTATTTGTTATATATATTAACGATCTGGATGTAGAGGTGGAGAATTGGATAAGCAAGTTTGCGGATGACACAAAGATTGGAGGTGTTGTGGACAGTGAGGTGGATTACCGTAGATTAAAAGGTGATTTAGGAAGGCTGGAGGTGTGGGCTGAGAAATGGCTGATGGAATTTAATACAGATAAATGTGAGGTGCTACATTTTGGAAAGGCAAATTTAAATAGGTCATATACATTAAATGGTAGACAATTGAGGAGTGCAGAGCAACAAAGGGATTTGGGAGTTATGGTAAATAGTACCCTCAAGGCTGATACTCAGGTAGATGGTGTGGTGAAGAAGGCAATTGGAATGTTGGCCTTCATAAATCGGAGTATTGAATTCAAGAGTAGGGAGGTTATGATGAAATTGTACAAGGCATTCGTGAGGCCAAATTTGGAGTACTGTATACAGTTTTGGTCACCAAATTATAGGAAAGATATAAACAAAATAGAGAGAGTGCAGAGAAGGTTCACGAGAATGTTGATAGGATTTCAGGGTCTGAGTTACAGGGAAAGGTTGTGCAGACTGGGGCTTTTTTCTCTGGAGCGTAGAAGATTGAGAGGGGACTTGATAGAGGTGTTTAAGATTTTGAAAGGGACAGACAGAGTAAATATGGATAGGCTTTTTCAATTAAGAAAGGGGGAGATTCAAACTAGAGGACATGGTTTAAGATTGAAGGGGGAAAATTATAAGGGGAACATGAGGGGAAATTTCTTTACGCAGAGGGTGGTGGGGATGTGGAATGAGCTTCCGGCAGACGTGGTCGAGGCGGGATCATTGGTTACATTTAAGGAAAGACTGGATCGTTACATGGATAGGAGGGGACTAGAGGGGTATGGACCGGGTGCTGGTCAGTGGGACTAGGAGGGTGGGGATTTGCTACGGCATGGACTAGTAGGGCCGACTGGCCTGTACTGTGCTGTAAGTGGTTATATGGTTAATGCCTAACTAAAACAATGGTATTAAGAATAAACAGTTTAAAAGACAAAAGACAGTGCAAGATGTAAAGTAATTAAAAAGATATATCAGTATTGTAGTCCTTAATTAGGTACATTTCACTTCGATCAGATAATTCCTGTAATTTAAAAAAAATTAAATGTGAATCCTAGTCACTTGGGCTGGAACAACGTTGTGCTAACTGCTGCGCTAATCATACTGGTGTCATAATTAACCCCATCTCTCCCAAGTTTACAGATAAAGCTTTACTAATATACTTAATAATATACTAATAAAAATAAAGACTTGTGACAGCTCATCCCCGTGGCAAGTGAACCGGCTCCAAGACTGCATCCAGCAGCATCCCCAGGAACACTCGGCATGAGCTAAAGCCTCGGCCCAGAAGCTGACGTCATTTCCACCCCACAGGGCACAAGGGTCACAGGGAAGCGTAGACCTCAAAAGTGCACAATTCTGAATTAGTAAATCAGTTGCACTGAAACTCTGCTCGACTCGGTGTGTTTCTTTTGCTCACCGTGGTAACCCCGTATTTGGATCCGACACCAACGACACAATCAACGTGGACAACATGAATGACTCAACTTTTCAGAATGCAGTTTCACAAACTGTCGGCTTTCTGGACCACTCAGCTCCTCGTCTGCTTTCAATGAGCAGAGGCCCAGTTCCGGGTCAGGAACATTGTCTCCGATAAGACCAGATACTAATACATGGTGGCTGCCCCCAACTAAGCAATGGTTGTCCGAGTAATAGACTTTCTGAAACAGCCCCCAGAGGCTGGAAGAAATTAGGCACCCAAGGCCCTGTGGATCGGTACGTTCCGCCTCTCACACCACAAACGGGCCATGTGGTTGCAACATATGGACGGCCAGGGAGACCGTGCGCCGACAGCCCTGATGAATGACATGCAAGCACTAGCAGACGGCCATAAGCTGTGTCTTCTCTTTGAACAGATCTTTTTGAAGTAGATGCCAGAAGACATCTATGTCCTTCCAGCAAACGAGGACTTCTCCAACCTGTGACAGGTGGCAATGAGCACTGACGTTCTGTGGCATGCCAACAAATTGGCAGATTCAGCATCGGGATCAATGTTGCATCATAGATGAAGGCCCAACCACACCGCATTCTAGCAGCGAAACCTACAGAGCCCACACCAAGAGAAGACACCATTTCTGAGATTTGGTGTTTTAATCATCAAAGGTGGTGGTCCAGGCCTGTCGTTGCTGACTGCCATGCTCATTCGAGGGAAACAAAAAGCCAGGCCATCTCTGATAGCTACGGTAGTTGCCCACTGTGATAGTTTCCTTTATGTCTAGGACATGCACTCCAGGCACAGATTCCTGGTAGACACAGGAGCAGAAATCAGCGTCCTTCCCCCCTCGAGCTATGATACCTGAACCAGAAGGTCCAGACCAGAGCTCACGGCAGCCAACAACAGCACCATCCACACTTATGGAAATTTAGTTCCAGCCATTTCACATGGACGTTTAAGTTGGCCGCAGTATCACAACCATTGCTGGGTGCAGACTTCCTCTACTCACACTGTTTTGCTTGTGAATCTGAAGGAACGATGGCTGGTTAATGCACAGACATTCCATACCTTCTCCTTCCATGAGGCCAAATTGCCAGCTCTACTCCTGGACTCCATCACGTAATCAGACAACGAGTTCATCAGGGTGTTGTTGGAGTTTCCATCCATCATCGCACCGCGGTTTTCCACAGCGTCCCCCAAACACAGCGTGATGCACCAGATTCTTGCATGGGGACACCCTGTCCATGGCCGGGCCTGCAGGCAACCACCAGACAAGCTCCAGCTCACAAGAGAAGAGTTTAACAAAATGGAGGAGATGGGCATCATGCAGCATTCGGACAGCCCATGAGTATCCCTGCTCCATATAATGCCAAGTCTGCGGGAGGATGGAGGCTGTGTGGTGACTACAGGAGGCTGAATGACCCATCCACCTCTAACAGATATCCAGCCTGCATGGGGAACATATCTCTTCATAGATTGACCTTGTGTGAGGGTATCATCAAGTCCACCCGAATTATATTCCAAAGACTGTTTGAATTGCTTAGGATACCATTTGGCCTTTAAAAACGAAGCACTGACCTTCCAATATCTCATGGATGCAGTAAGGAGGGATCTGGACTTTCAGTTCATCTACCTAGATGACATCTTGGTAGCCAACCACACTCACTAGGAACATCTAGAATATCTGTGACTGCTCTACCGCCACCTCAGTGACTTTGGTCTGCTGATCAACCTTGCTAGTTCAGCCTACCCACCATCGACTTCTTGGGACACTGGATCAACCGTGTTGCGAGGATCAAAGCTCACACTTGACTGGGGGGAGAACTAACACTTTTTGTTAGCTTACAACACAGTTGGGGTTTATGAACAGGCTTCAGAGGGCTTCAGACTTTAGGCGGGAAACCAGGGTTATATATGGGCCCCTGGGGGAGGAGCTGGGACATGGTACCTGTCGTCAGTACAGGAGACCTCCAGTGGATCCCAGATCACTACATTCACCCCTTCCTTCAGAATTAAGGGTCTGTGGATGAAAAGAAAAAGGCTCAAAAGTTGGCAATAGACACAGAAGAGAAATAATTACAATACCATTTACAGATTCAGGCAGTTTGGGGGGTGTCTGGAGATTCTGGTGGAGTGCCTTATCACCAGGGGTCCTTGGGCTCCTTGAGTCTACTGATCCACTTGTGATGAAAAGTTAGTGGGCTGGGGCTCTAGCTCAATGATAGGGGGGGTTCACTTCTCCTGAACCGGATCCCCTGAGGCCCTGGGTGGGGGTGGGGAGAAAAAGCTCAGTAGCTCATGGAGCATCTGAGGGAACGGATCCCCTGTTCTGGCGGGTGCCAGGTCCCTGAAGGAGACAGTATCCTCCCTGCCATCCGGGTACTCCACATAGACATATTTAGGGTTGGCCTGGAGCAGTTTCACCCTTTCCACCAGGGGGTCGGTCTTGCTTCTCCTCACATGCTTCTTGTGAAGGACCGAACCAGGACCAGTGAGCCAGGCTGGGAGTGTAGTCCCTGATGCTGACCTTCTGTCGAATGTAAACATGAGCTCAGGAGGAGTAGCATTGGTTGAGGTGCACTGGCTTTCGCAATGTAATTTTAGAGGTAATTAAAAGCCATCTGGGCTTTGGCCAAAAGTGAGAAAATGATAGCCTTTAAGAGGGGACTAACCTTGTCGGCCTATTGAGAGACCCACAAGGCGTAATATGAGAAAAACCCCAGGCATCTCCTCAAAGCCTTTGTGGTTCCGGGGAGGAGAAGCTCTAACAGGGGGCTCATCCTATCAGGGTCGGGGCCAATGATGTCATTCTCCACCACGTCGCCAAGGATAGACAATCGTGTAGTCCTGAATACACACTTGTCAGAATTGTAATGAGATTCAAGGCTCTCACCACATGGAGAAAGCTCTGGAGATTGGCATCATGGGTGCAGATGGTAATATTGTTGAGGTAGGGGAAGGTAGCCTTCAACCCGTACTCATCTACCATCTTGTCCATCTGCCGCTGGAAAATAGACACCCCATTGGTAATACTGAAAGGGTCCATCTGGAACTGATAGAGTCGACCATTAGCCTCAAATGCTGTGTAAGGGCAGTCCTTGGAATGGATGGCAGCTGGTGATAGGCAGCTTTTAGGTTAATGGTCGAATAGACCCAATACTGCGCGATATTGTTCACCATATCCGAAATTTGAGGGAGTGGGTATGCTTCCAGGAGTGTGTATCTGTTAATTATTTGGCTATAGTCAATCACTAACCTGGACTTGTTTTTCCACTTTACTACCATCACCTGCACTCTCCATGGGCTGGAGCTGGTTTCGATGATCCCCTCCTCCAGCAGGCACTGGGTTTCCATTTTTATGAACTCCCTGTATGCTGCGCTGCACCTCCTGCTCTTTGTGGCGATGGGCTTACAGTCAGCTGTTAGGTTTGGGAACAGAGGCAGGTTGGGGGGGGTCAATGTTCAGCATGGAAAGGCTGCAGGTGGGTTCTGGTTTTGAGGGCACTCCGTTCCAAACCACTACATGAGTAGGAGACCATAAAACTCAAAGGTCACACTTCTAAGGTGACACAGGAAGTCCAGATCCAACAATACTGGAGCACACAATTCATCAAAAATGTACATGCGAAATTTACAACATTTCCCCCCTTCAAATGACACATGAACTGTACAATGTTTATGTACACTCGCCAAATGGGACTGGGATGCTATGAAGATTCAGTAATTAGAGCGGTACATTTTTAAGTTATATTTTTGCATAGTCTGTGAGTCTACGAAACCTTCAGTGGAGCCTGTGTCAATCAGGCACTTGGTCGAATGTCCACTTACCTTCACTGTTGTCATCAAGTTGCTGAGCTAGTGAGATCTATTTTGGTTGAGCACCAGCGATCCTAGGTCGCTGGAGACACCGTTTTCTTCCCTCGAGTCGCCTCCTCTATTCTGAGTCGACATGTGTGGGTAAGATGGTGCCAAACTCATGGCATGGCAAGATGGCCGCCCTCCTTTCTTTAACAATGATGATGGCACTGAATTCAAATTTGGGCCGCTGCAAGATGGTCACTGAGCCTTTTTACATAAGTGGCAGGTTGCAGAGCAGGCAATCTTGGATGAGTCCGGCACAGATGGCTTGGGGCTGGAAATGGATCCAGGAGCGGTACAGGGTATGGACTTCCCCTGACCTCCCTTCGCACAGCAGACTCTCACCTAATGTCCCTTCTTCCCACACAGTTGGAGCATGCCAAGTCTTTGGCCAGGCAACTGACAAAGGGTTACTGTCCCTTGCCACAGAAAAAGCACTCCCGGTTTCAGGAAGCAGCAGCCATTAGAGCAGAGTCCAATAGTGGGATCAGCCGGTCCTTGGAGATGCTCACCCGAGAGCATGAATTAGCTGACCTCCAGATCATTGTTCTCGAGACTGGTCTGTTCCAGTAATTTGGCCAGCTTGACATGGCTAGCGAGGTCCTTCCTTCCCGACTCGAGCAGTCATTGTCACACCTACCTTGAGCAGACCCCTGTGACTAGGGTTTCCTGGATCTGTTCATCTTCCTGGACGCTGCCTGAAGTGGCCTCGTACCTGCACTTCTTAACCAGCGTCTGCAGATTCAGCAGGTAGTCGTCAATCATCTCTCTGGGCCGTTGGTGGTGTAGGGCAAGCCGGTGCCTCACTAGGACCTCGTCGGGGGCATTCATGTAGCGGACCCTCAGTTCCTCGATGGCGGCCTTGTATATCCGGCAGTCTCAGATGACTGTATACCCCTTTGTCCCTATCCTTGAGATGAGCACTGATCTCTGGAGCTCGTCTGAATGGATATCCCTAGTCACATACTAGTATGCCTGGAAGCATTCTAGCCAATATGCAAACTCCTCATTTGCATCAGGTACTTGGGGTCTAACAATAGCATACTGGGCTTGAGTAACACCTCCATCCTTGTTTGTAAGCTAATAAAATTAGCCTATATAAAATCTCACAGTTGAATAAAGGGAGAACTAATGCTTTTATTAGCTTACCACACAGGCAGGGTTCACAAACAGGCTTCAGATAGGTTGCCTGGGTGGAGGAGGCAACGGCAGCTTTCAAGAGGTGTCCGGAAGCTGTACAAATCGCCGAGCGATGACTGCAGAGACATGCATCAGGACACTGATCACAACCTGAGTGGCGTGCATCGGGCTCCCTGCCCACATCACTTCAAATAGTGGGGTGCAGTTCATCTCGACTCTATGGTCCGCATCCTCGGAACCCAGCTCCTCCAGACATCTGCGTAACATCCACAACCAAACAGCTTGGTGGAACATTTCCACAGGCACCTGAAATCAGCCCTAATGGCATGCCTCCAAGGGCCAGACTGGGTAGATGAGCTCCCCTGGAGGCTACTGGGCATCCTCACTGCAACCAAGGAAGCCCTGCTAGCGTCATCAGCTGAGCTGGTTTATGGTTCCCTGCTCACAGGGCCCGGCAAATTTGTGCTTGCACCCTAAGGCCAAGAGGACACATTGGAGGAGAGACTTGGGCCACTGGCCTCGGTACCGAAGTCCCACCATGGAGCAGTGCCCTCCTTCATGCCCAATGACCTGTAGCAGAGTGAGTATGTTTTAGTTCACTGAGGAGCACACAGACCAACCCTTCAGCAGCCGTACGAAGGACCCTTCAAGGTGGTGCACCGTATTGGGACAGCCTGTATTCTGGACATTGGTGGCCGGGACAAGACTTTACCATCGACTGTCTCAAACCAACACATCTAGACAATGAACAACCAATTGTGGTGCCACCCGCTAAGAGACAAGGCCAGCCAAGAAAAATGGACAGTGTAAAGATTACAAGTTCTTCGTCTCCTATCACTGATTTTGGGTGGTGGTGGGGGTCACGCTTGAGGCAAGTGAACTGGCTCCAGCAGGCGTGAGTGGGTCCACAGCCAGCAGCAATCACAAGGAATTTCAGTGCGGGACAAAGCCTCGGCCCGGAAGCCGATGTAATTTCCACCCTGCAGGACACAAGGGTCACTGGGAAGCGTGGTCCTCTTAAGCGTGCGTTTTTGATTAAATAAATCAATTGCACTGAAACTCTACTCAAGTTGGCGCATTTCTTTCACTTGCAGTGGCATTCAAGCCAGAGACTCTTACTAGGCAGGGATAGGAAGACACTTTTGGAGAGTCAACCAGCAGCATTGGCCAGCTCTTCATCCTGGGAGATGCCATTTTATTCAAACACAACGTTATTCAAGCAGCTGCTGTGACTGGGTGCAACCAGGATGCTCTGCTGGCTGAATATTTGTCCCCATCTTCACCAAAAGTTTGTGCATTGCTGCGGAGAACATATGTTTTTACCATTTAAATTTTTTATTAAATTATTATTTATTCTCATTTATTTTAAAGTGCTACTTAATTTAATCTTTTTTTATTGCCAGTTGCTGGAATTCTGGATAACAGGGATTTTATTGTATTCTTTTCCCTGAATAATATGAACTTTTGCCCAAAAAAATCCAGATTTATTTAAGCATTTATACTTAAAATACCTAGCTGCCATGATCAGATAGACCAGGAAAACTCCATTACCTTCACCACTTTGGGACTACTCCCTTGATAAAACCAATCAGCTTTACCTGAATAACATTAGAACCACAATTATACTGCAACTCAGTCTAGTACAGAATCTGAGGAGGGGCAAAGTCTGCGAACAGCTCCACCATTTTGGGCAGTATTATTTTACTTTTCCTGGGACTTCAAGCAGCTAAGCCTGTGTGGCGAAACCACTATTGTATGTAAATGACACAATCTTCCCTGTTGACCCTGCTCTCGCTGGCCGGCTCGTGACTTGTCCCCTTTCTCCCCCATAAAGGCTGTCATGCCACAAGCTTGTCCCCAGTTTGAGCCCGGTTCAGTGTAAGCCAGCCATACGAGGCATGCTGTACATTTCTAGTTAATAAAGGCCTTCAGAATTCTATAACTTCAGTCTTTGTGTAATTGATCGTGCATCAACCTGGCAGACATTATGGAAGGAAGAGACATTTTAGAATCCTTCTTCAGCTTAAATGCAGTAAAACACAAATCTTTCATCCAGCCTTGGGTTTTACAGTCCAGGAGAGTTTTTTTTTTAATTTATAGAGACAGCGCACTAACAAGCCCTTCTAGCTCATGAGCCCCTGTTGCCCAAATTGTGACCAATTAATCTACTAACCCCGTGTGCTTTTGGAGGGAAGGAAGAAACTGGAGCAGGTGGAGTAAACCCATGTGGACACAGGGTGGATGTACAAACCCCTTACAGACAGAGCCCAATTTGAACCCGGGTTGTTGGCGCTGTCATAGCTTTATTTTTTTTATTCCAGAGCAGATCTGTAAGCCTGTGGAAGGGTGTGAATATTCTGACATTAACACAATTTCAAATGAACGCAGGTCATAACATTACAAATGGATGCAATTAATGGCTGGTTTTGAATCATCAATCATTTTTCAATTTCAGGAAATGAAGTTAACTTATTAACTTGCTTTGGCAATTTTACTGGGCTATTTCTCAACCTTGTATATTTTAAAATTGTATTTGCTTGGACAAGATGTGTGATCAAGATATATTTTTAGCATAAAGCATTACGTGGCTAAGAAAATATATTGCAATTTCCATTCAAATCACTTGGCTTCATTCAAGAGAGAATATGAGGCATAGTTTCTATCAGTTTATTGTTTTCATTCTACCTTGAGCTGCACTGAAATAAAACAAACAGTAATGACATATTCAGGGCTGATTCCTTAATTAATATTGAATGACCAGAATACAATGGAATGCTTTATCTATCCCGAGTAACAAACTGAGGCTTCCTTGGATAACCATCAAGGTGTACTTTTATTATCCAAATTAATTATATGATTATATTTAATTATTTCACTGGTGTACTCTGGATTGCATGGACATATTGACCTGATTGTTACATGACCTGTATTTGCTGAGGAGTTTTAGCTATAGAGTTACATCATGTAAAAGGCCTTTCTGGCCCACGAGCCCACCCTGCCTAAATACAGCTGTGTGCTCATTTAACTTACCCTATACGTCTTTAGAATGTGGGAGGAAATCAGAGCGCCGGGAGGAAATCCACAGGGAACACGTACAGACTCCTTGCAGACAGCTGCAGATTGGAATCCGGGCTGCTGGCACTCTAACAGGACTGCACTAATTACTACACAAAATGTGCTGCCCCATATTCTCAAGTACTTTACAGCAACGAAATGCTTTAGATATGTAATCAACCTCATAATATAGAAATAATGGATGCAGTTTGTGCACATTGAAATCCCGTAAAGAATAATGTGAAAAGACACTGGGTTATCCTTAAGATTGACATTGGTAAGAAGTGTAATGTTCAAATAAAAAGCGATTGAATCTAAGTTAAAGTTTTAAAAATTCCAAACTGCACTCGACAACTTGTTTACAGGTTCATATTTCCCCTGAGGTTGGATGCATGATCTCAGGATTTGTGCATTTTACTGAGGAAATCATCATGAAACTTTACTTGTGGATCCAGCCCTTCAACTCAGCAGGCTCCTTGTGGAGGGCCAAGCTCCAGAACAGAGAGGGAGAAGCAATCCAGTTGCTGCAATGCAATGTGCATGTATGTAAATCTGAAACACAATGCAGTTAGCCAGCAATTCTCTACAGGAACCAGAGCGCGATTGGCCCTTCATCTCCATAATCAGTGGCATTTAAAATCCAATAAAGTAGATTTAAATGCAGAACTGAAACAGCAATTAGGAAAATATTTTAAAAAGCACATTAAATGTAATTAAATGCATAACTAAAATAACAATTAGGAAAGTATTTAAAAGGCACATTACTTTTAATTAAAATATCTGAAAATAGAAAATAATTAAAAATCAATAAAATTAAGCGTACATAAATGAACCTCCTCATATGTTGCAGGCCCATGACCAGAGACATTGACTATACTTTTTCTCCACAGATGCTGGTCAGTCAGCTGAGTTCCTCCGGTAGGTTGTTTATGCCCTAGATTCCAGCATCTGTGTAACATATTACCTCCCACATTTTCTTTTGACTTTGAAGGAAGATATTTGGCCCATCAAACCTATGCTTGCCTCACAGAACATTCACATCAGACCCATTACCCCCACTTAATTGAACTGGAAAGTATTTGTGAACCCTGTCTGCTGCTCTCCTATTTATAGCAGCCAATGAACCAGCTGATCTTTGGTGAATATAGCTGCGGCCAAGTTGAGGAGAACCCTATCCATTTAAAACCACACCAGGCAGTGGGACCAGACAACATATGTGGCGGCGCACTGAAGGACCACACAGACCAATTAACGGAGGTCTTGTGAGATAAATTGGGGCAGGTATTTTAGAGTAGGTTACATACAAACATTTTAAAACAGATCTTATTTAAAATATTGGAGCTCTGCTCATGCTAGACAGGCCAGCTCCAAGAGCCTTTTGCAAAAGTTTTGGAGAGTGCCCAAGAGACATCACTAATTGATTGTTGTTTACAAAAAGGCAAAAGATGAAAAAAAACTCATCGGAGCCGCAGGCTGTCTGGAGTGGAACACTGTTCTAAGAGGTTCATGTGATTTTGCAAACGGAGGGTCAAACAGGCTTTTTCTCTGAGAGAGGGAGAGAGAGAATTCAGTTCTACAGTATTACAGTCAGTAGCAGCAGCTGGGGCTGGAACAGACAAGCTGGGACGCTTGTGGAAAAACCCCATTTGGAAGACAGGTTGTGAGTGTTTAGTTCAGCCTTGTCAAACCCCTTGTGGTTCATACAAGAAGAGAGGACTAGCTGCCTAATATTTCATTTGAAATAAGAGAAACAAAAGGGAACTCTTGGTGACTTGAAGGAAAGAGGTTATCATCTGGTAAACCCTGATGGGGCAAGTTTCATCAGTAAGACACTGAAGTGGCTGGTTACAAGGAGTCAGTTGTGGGTTTCCAGCGAACAACAAATCTCTCTCTGTAAACCGACAAAACCTGAGCAGTAACCATTTTCCTTTCAAGCACCAAAGCCTGGTGAAATTCATAAATGTTAAATTCTGTGCACAGTATAAGAATTGCCTGACACTGGACAACTTGGAGGAGTGAGAAGTGAGATTGGACTGTAAATCAAAGAACTTTTCTGAACTTACACACCCATAACATACACGTATCCTAATAAATTAGAAGGATGCTAAGATAGGTTAAGTTAATAGTAATAAACTAAAGTTTGATCCTGTTTTCATGTTTAAAGATAATTAAAAGCAACTTTTGTTTTAGTAACCATTTGCCTTGGTGAATATCTATTGCTGCTGGGTTTTGGAGTCCTCTGGGGTCATAACAATCTTCATTGACATCTTCAACACCTCACCACAGCAGTCCATCATTCCCACAGTGTCCCAAACAGCCATCATCATCCAAGAGAGTGACAATAAAAGGCCGCAATGACCACTGCCCTGTGGCACTGACCTCCATCATTATGAAATGCTTCAAGCACAATTTGCTTATGGAAGAAACCATTGCACAGACAATTACATAGCCCTGTTGCTTCACTGCCAGGAGAATGACACCCCATTTGCCAGGCTACTGTTCCTTGAATTCAGCTCGGTGTTTTATACATTCATTTGCCAGAGGATGGTGGAGAAGCTGTCCTCGCTGGTACTCAACATCCCTCTCTGCCACTTAATTTTGGATTTCCATAATGGAAAATCAGTCCAGGTCATTTACAGAACATGGAGCACTGTCCTGCTGAGCACTGGCGCACTCAGGGCTGTGTGTGCTCTCCCCCACTTCTGTTCACGCTACTGACCCACAACTGCATCGCTGGATCCAGCTCCAACAGTGTCATCATGTTTGCAGATGACACAACAGTGGTCAGCCCCCAGCAGCCACAACGATGTGTTGCATTACAGAGAAGAAGTGGAAAATCTCATGAAATTGTACTAGAGTAACAACTCTGAGTCTCATCGTGGACAAGATGAAGGAGATCATTGTGGACTTCAGGTGGACCAGGAATAACTAGCTTCCAGTACATATCAACAACCCTGTAAATGGATAGAGTGGAGAGGACTTAATTATGTGATATCATGTTTGTAATTTGACAATAAATCTGAAATCTGAATTTGAATCTGAAACCTAATTGGCCATAAAGAGCTAATGGTTGGATATTTACCATTATAGTTCCCTTATGTTGGATTACAAAAAGTTGGAATCTGTGGCATGTGCACCAGAATTCTTAAAATATAGATAATAAGTGCTCACAGTTAGTGGAAGGAACAATGTTCAGTGAATGACATAGTGCAATAGTGCAGACAGGCCTTTCTGCAGTTCCAGAGTGGGTTATGGTTAGAGTAGTGTGAGGAGGTTCAAGAGCCTGTTCACTCATGATGATCTGTAGGGAAGGAAATCTACTGTCCTTTATCCAGTCCCCCTGTGACTCCAGTCTTATAGCGATATAGTTGAAATGGCTTGGCAGCCAAGTTAAGGGTTTTAAACACTGTACATTTGTGGAATGAAACATCAAATATGTGGTGTGTGCAGGCCCAAGACTGAACATGAATGGTAGTTTTGAGCTACTCCACTCTATCCATTAGGGAAGACTGAAGGAGGCAAGGCTATTGACCACCATTATATCAACCTTCTATAAGAGATCTATTGGGAGCATCCTGGCCAGCTGCATCACAGTGTGGTACGGTTTCTGCATCGAAATGAATTGGAGGTCAATGCACAGGACCATAAGAGTGGCAGAGAGGATCACTAGAATCTCCCTCGCCCTTATCAACGTGATCTTCTGGGATTGTTGTCTGACAAGGGCGCGCAAAATCATTGAGGACTCCTGGCTCCCTGCCCGCAGCATCTTTCAGCTGTTCCTATTGGGGAAAGGATATAGGAGTATCATAGCAAGCACCGACAACTTGAGGAACAGCTTCTTCCCTTGGGCAATGAGAATGCTAAACGACCGGAGGAATTGCTCATCCTAACAATTTGAGACTCTCATATGGACAAAACAATATTTATTTGCTTATTTGTATAGATGAAATACTTGTGTGCATATCTATTGTTTGTCTGTATGTGAGTTATGTCTGGTTGTATGTCTGCATGCTTTTGCACCAAGGACCAGAGAACAGGTTGTTCTTGTACAATCAGATGACAATGTGGTAAACCACTGTTATGTATAATTGTCTGATCAAGGCACACCTACTGGCCTCTCCCCACAGGCTCCTGTATAAAGGTGACTATTCCACAGCCCTTTTCCCAGTGCAGGACAGTCAAGCAGTATGGATGTGCCATTGTTCTAAAGTGAATAAAAGGCTATTAGTTTCTCAACAACAGTCTTTTGATAAACTTGACTTGACAACTGAGGAGTCAATGAGAGAAGGTTTCAAACTCCAAGCAGACAGCAGTGGAGGATAGGATCAGTCCCTGGTACCTAGAGCTTTGAATTAGCTGCATTGATGAGATGGCACAATGTCGGATGCAGTAGCCTCTCCAGGACCAGTAGTTTGTTTTAATTTTCTTTTAATTATAGTTATACAGTACATTTAAATAGTTATATAGTGACATAGTTTTAGTTCTTATAGTTATGGCTACCAGACGCGACTACAGCCTACAGCCTACAGTACTTAAAGTCACTTAGAAGGACATCTACTTACCTCGGGGAATTTTGTGGGTCAAGCTATACGACCACAGGCTGCTGTGGTGACTAGGCCTAAAAGCCTAAAAGCTTCGGGATCACGGAGGAGAAGGAAGCGGTGCACGAGGTGGGAAAAGGGCAGTAAGTGAGCAGGGGTCCGTGCGAGGCTGAGGGCAAACCCCTGCAGCCTTGCTCTCCTGTCCGTCCTCCTCATCAATGTCTGTTCCTTGGTGAATAAAATGGACAGCATCTTACTCCAGGGGTCTACGCAGTGTGAGTACAGGGATTGCTGTGTTTTGGTCTTCACTGAAACATGGCACAGCGACGAGTCCCAGACTCTGCAATTCATCTGGATGGGCTCACCTTATTTCGGGCTGATAGAGACACTGCCCTGTGTGGTAACGTCCGTGGCAGTGGCTCGTGATTTTACATCAACACAGAATGGTGTAAAGACTCTGTACTGGTCTCCAGCCACTGAGCTGCACTGGTGGAGATGGTGACTGTCAGATGTATCTAACATGAGAATTTACCATGGTCCTCATATTTCGAGTGTATGCCCCCCCCCCACCCCCCAGCACTAACACTAAGGAGGAAATCTGGGAACTGTATGGGGCTATAAAGTGAACTGCAGACCACAAGCCCTGATTATTATCGCTGTGCATTTCAACCAGGCAAATCTCAAGTCAGGGTTACCTAAATTCCATCAGTATGTGGATTTTGCTATAGGCGGAGCCCTGGCCCCTCCTCGGATACCCAGACCTCATATTTGTAATGCTAAGCCCAGCATACAGACCACTCGTCAGACGCCCCAGACCAGTTCTGAAGCAAGTTAAAACCTTGTACTGTATAACTATAATTAAAAGAAAATTAAAACAAGCTACTGGTCCTGGAGAGGCCACTGTATCCGACATCGTGCCATCTCATCAATGCACCTAATTCAAACCTTCAAGCGCACTGACTGGCACATGTTCAAGGAAGCAGAAACTGATGGTGACTGCATCAACCTACAAGAGAAAATGACATCAGTGACCATTAGTAAGTGTTTCTGTGATGTCACTTTGACTAAGATCATTACTCCCTCTAATCAGAAGCCATGGATGACTTCAGAGGTATGTGTGCTGCTGTTAAATGGGACTTCTACTTTCAGAGCCGACAACAAGGTAGCCCTAGCTGTTCCAAGAGCCAAACTGCCTAAGGCCATCAGGGAAGAAAAGTGTGTGCATGCCCAGTGCATTCACAGTCACTTCTTGGACAGCAAAGACCTGTGAAGCATATGGAAGGGCATCCAAGATATCACCAACCACAAGATGCTTCCCTCCCAGACACACTGAACAGCTTCCTCACACATTTTGAGGCAAAAAATGATGTGGAAGCGAAGAAGACCGCCCCTCCTCCAAATGATCAGGTGTTGCAGTGGCCGATGTTAGGCAAGGTTAACCCAGGGAATGCTGCTGGACTGGATAACATTCCCGGCAGAGTGCTCAAAGGATGTGCTGCTCAGCTGGCAGATGTTCCCACCGACATCTTGAACATCTCCCTGAGAAGTGCTGTGGTCCCAACGTGCTTCAAAGCCACCACCATTATCCCTGTGCCGAAGAAGTTGTCTGGGTCCTGCCTCAATGATTACTGCCCTGTCACACTCACGTCCACTGACATGAAGTGCTTCGACAGGCTTGTCATGGGGCACATCAAACTCCTTTTGACTTGCACTGGACTCCCTGTAACCACTCTATGGACGATGCCATTGCCACTGCCCTCCATCTAGCCCTCATCCACCTGGAAAATAAAGACTCGTATGTTCGAATGCTCTTTATTGACTTCAGTTCAACACAATCATACCTCAGTACCTGATAGAGAAGTTGAGCCTGCTGGGTCTAAACAATTCCCTCTACAATTGGATTCCTGACTTCCTATCTGAGAGACCTCAGATGGTCTGGATCAGTAACAGCATCTCTAAGACTATCACACTGAACAATGGGGGGGGGGCAGGGCTGTATGTTTTAGCCCACTGCTATTCACTCTGCTGACCATAACTGTGCATTAAAACACAGCTTGAACCACATCATTGTTCGCTGACGACACGACCATGGTAGGCCTTATTTGTAAGAATGATGAGTCAGCGTACAGAGATGAGGTGCAGTCGCTAATGGACCGGTGCAGAGCCAACAACCCATATCTGAATATTAATAAAACAAAACAGATGGTTGTCAACTTCAGGACGGCCCAGGAGGATCATGCTCTGTTGACCATTGCCGGCTCTATCATTGAGGTCGTCAAGAGTATCAAGATCCTTGGAGTGCACTTGGCGGAGAATCTCACCTGGTCCCTTAACACCACCTCCATGCACAAGAAAGCCCAGTAGTGCTTTTACTTCCTGCAAAGGTTGAGTTAAGATAATCTACCACCTTCCATCCTCACTATATTCTACAGAGGATGTATCGTGAGCATTCTGCACAACTGCATCACTGCCTGGTTTGGAAGCTGTACCTCCTCGGTCTGCAAGGCCCTGCAGAGGATAGTGAAGTCAGCAGAAAAGATCATTGGGGGCTCTGTTCCTACCCTGAAGAACATCTACAACATGCCATGCAAGTGAAAGGCAATAAACATTGTGAAGGACTCCACACACCCCTCATGTAAACTGTTCTCCCTCCTGTCATCTGATAGGAGATACTGCAGCATTTGAGCCCTTTACATCCTGATTGGGCAACAGTTTTTTTCCCCCAAGGCATCAGGCTCCTGAATTCCCAGAACATTTGGGGGTAGTGTACCGTGGAGTTTTATTGTATATGTCTTAATATTTTAACTTCTATTTAATTTATATTTGTGTAAAACCTGCTTTGAGGACCTGGAGAAACACTATCTCGTCTTTTCCATCCAATGCAAGGTATGAATGACAAATAAAGGTGGCTTGACTTGACCTGTCTTGACCACTGTGCCACCCATGTCCACCTACCTTTTGTAGGCTATAGCAAATCTAATTCAAAGATACAGGACCATCCTTCTTACACCTCTCAGAGGCTTAGTTGTGGGGGGGTGAGGGGAGCGGGTGTGGTGCAGGGAGAACGACAGCTCCCCCTAAGCCCATTTTTAAAAGGAAGCATATTTTCCTCTGTCTGACGCTGCTGCCACACCCACCCCCTGGCTCTGGTCTGACACCAATTTCGATCCCACCAACCACCCCCTCTACATTCAACCCTACTTCATTTGAACTACAGCAGCGCTGGGGCATCTCTGCAGCTTTCACCCCAGTGGGGGTAAATATTATCAGGAAAGACTGGAAGACACAGAATTTGGATTACTCACCATCTAGCACAATTCACGAAAGAACTGGAAGGGAAATCTGGCATGTAGTAACATTGACAGTGTACCTTTATTCGAAGGGGGTGTGCCGGTCAGGAAGTGCCCCGACCCCTCCTTCGTTTTTGAATCCATTTAGTTGTTGACACTCCATTCCTCCAGTGGACCTGGATGATGTAGTCCTGCCCTGGCCCCTTTTTAACTGGCACCTTGTCCCAGGAATTAGCGGGGAATTAACTAGATAAGGGTCCAGTGGAAAAGGAAATAATTCAGCACACCTGCATCAAATGACGTTGGGAATTGATGGCCCCTACCCCTACTCGTACCTCTGGGTTAGCTGATGATGGCATGGTGATTAAACTAGTGGAAAAAGGACAGCTTCCATCCATTCCATTCCATTCAAAGGTAAACAGTCTGATTCCTGGGGAAGAGTTGTGCTCCGTGGAAAAGCCATCAGTGTCCTGATTGAATGTGGGCCCAGTGGCAGCAGCACAAATGGCTTCCTATCCTGAGACATTGCACAGCCAATTAACAGGGATGCCAGTGGAAAAAAATTGGCTTGTAATACAGTTCAATCACCAGGTAGTCATTTTGAACTTCAAACCAAGTGTCACAGATGGCCGGAGAGGAGCAAGGCTCAATGCCACCAATGCTGTAACGGATCTGCTGGCTGTGAAGCAGGACTCCTCCGTACATCTCACCGTCATGTTAACCTGGCCCCAAAATCTCACTGAGTTGCTTTTGCCCAGGAATCAGGCATGACCCTAACTCCAACTGGTAATTGCTGAGAATGAGACTGCTTGGTATATGGGAGTTGTTCCACGGATCTTGCCCGCTGTGGGCAGGCGGCTCCCAATCTGGGCGGGGAGGCTCCCAGGTCATTGATAAGTAATAGACTTTCTCAGCTCACCATGAAGGATGGCTAAAACCATTAAGACAAGCAGTAAAACCAAGATGAGGAGGCCAAGGAATGCCGCCACCTTTCTGCTGAGGTAGAACACCAAATTATATGCATTTCATGTTGGTGCAGGGTCCTTCAGGGGTATCCCTAGCTGGGGTCTAGTGAGGTACACAAAGGTTCTGGAGAAACTCAGCAGGTCATGCAGAAAGCAAAAGGCAGTCGACGTTTTGAGCTGGGCCCCTCTTCGGGAATATCGAAATTCAGACCACTGTTTGAATTAAAAGGTGGGGGGGGGGGTGGTGGAAGGAAGGAGAGGGGAAGAGAAGGAGCACAGATTACAGGTAAATGGGAGGGTAAAGGAAAGAGTCTGAGAAGTGATTGGGGAGAGGGCTGCTCTCTGATAGGTGAAGGACAGGGGTGGAGAGCTGACAAAAGTTGGACAGAGGGATGAGAGATGGGGAGAGAAAGAGAGAGAGAAGGGGCTGGTTTTACCTTTTACATATAATATTCGTGATGAGACCGGGATATGAATCTGAAGAATAATCTGAAATTTAGGTGGATTTGCGCCATACATAAAATGCCCATTGATATTTCATGTTACCAGTGATTAATTGGAGAGTGCATGGGGTCACTTTCAATATAAAGCTGCCGTCAGTTTCAGAAGAGATTTGCAAACAGAGTGGGGTAAATGGATCAAACAGCACGTGTATCTTATTAGGATTAATTGCACCCTGTAATATGAAAAATATGATACTTAGTGATTCCAGAATTACAAAGTGTCAATAAAGTACTCGTGCACATTTAAATCAAACAGATGTGTTTGTCAATCCCTGAAACAGAGACAATCAGGTCCTATGCATCCAGGTAGGAACCGATGCCCTATAATGTTGAATTAATTTGGTAAAGACAACTTCATGCCTGGATTAAGGAATAGAGACATGCAGATGTAGGAATCTGAAGCTAAACACAATCTTTTGGTGGATGGAGCAGCATCAGAAAGGTCACCCCTCGAGTTTCTCCAGCAGATTGTGTTTAGTTGAATTAGTACACAAAGGTGCTGGACGTTTGTGTCTTGCACTCAACCCCAGCATGTACAGGTCTTCTTGTTTGCCTGATCAGGATTATTGAAGCAACATACAACAGGCAGGAGGAACCTGGCAGGGTTTATGGTAAGAAATAGGCCCTCAATATTTCAGGTTGGAGCCCTTCAGCGGAAAAGAATTGTTGAAGTCAGAACAATTGTAATTGCCCCCTTCCCCCCCCCTCCCCACCCCCCGGCTCCACTCCACTGCCGCCAAATTATCAGTGTGGCTCACAATTCAACCGTTGACTCAACATGGTGTGTGTGTGTCATGGCGCCTTTTTTATGTGCTCGCTCTCCTTAACCTTACAACCTGGCTACGCCTCTGACACCTGTTCCTCCTCTGCCATGACCTCAAAGGCAATTTCAGGCTGGATGGTCAGGTGCTTTGAGATCTGACCACCTGTTCCCTCCAGACTTCTTCAAACTCAAGCATACTCATCTGACATCAGGAATCTAACCCATAGACATCCATGATTTGGCTCATAGTGCACTGTCTTAACATGGTTAAAAACAACAGTCCCCTGGGACATGCATAATCATAATTAAACCATTAGACCACAAGCTATTTAACCCATTAAGTCTGCCCCATCATTTACCATGAGCTGTACCGTTTTCCCACTGCCCCACTGCCTAGCCTTTCCCCTCTTAACCTTTGATGCTCTGTCTAATCAAGGACCTATCAATAATTATACCTGTTAATTGTAAAAAATGGATGATTAATGCTGGACAACAATTTTTTTTCAAAAGGTTCACCTCTTGAAAAATATTTGGGCATTATGATAGACAACTTCAATCTGAACAAAAAGATAATTTCAGATTTGCTCCACCGCTTAGGAAGTTGGAGCAACATTAATTAACTGGTATTGAATTTAGCACGTTTAATCACATAATGGTGCTGACATGTTGTGTTAGTTAAACTAACTTAAAAATGTTTTGCCGCGGATTTTCATTTGTACTCAGCATCTGATGCCTCTCGTCTCAGTGTCCAGCAATAGTTGGCCAGCATTGATGGATTCCAGTTGTCTGGATATCGCTTTTCCATGGTCGCAGTGTCCGGGAGAAACTATTCACCATCTTCATCACTGACTGCACCAAGATCAGCAGGGAAGGCGTCCAAGTGCGAATACAGAAAATGAATTTTCAAGGGCATGTTGTACTTCAGTGTTTTGTATGCTTAAAGCAGACTTAATATATGAGAGCAAACCACAAAAATAGGTTAAATCCAAAAACCGGTATGTGATGGGGAAATCTTGAAGTGATTAGTAGTCTACACTCCATAAAATACACCCAGAAGTATTCTGGAAGCAAAATCTTTGTTGTCCAGTGTAATCTTTGAGGCAAAAATGTTTACTTTTTTTCAAGTGTAGAGTTTTCTAAATTTAATCTTTAAGACTGGTAGACAGTAATAAGTTTTGGCAGTGAATCAACGTAAGCACTGACACCTGTCATCTGTGTTCTGTCTAGTATTTTCTTTGGGCAACACTTACAAGAATTACCTTAATCTAATTTATATCTGATAAATCTGTAATAAAACCAAAATTCAGAGTGGAATATATGTAACCACATACCCCATGAAGTGCATATACGGATTAATGAAATCACACTGCATGATATCACTATTGGCTGAATAAAGCAGTAATATATCAAAATGGATGTGATAGGTTTCTGGAACCTATTGGCGTCATTGTAGTTAATGATTTGCCTGATGTGTGCCAATTTCCAGTGTTCTAAAGGATAGATTAAGGCTCCTCATTGAAGCATTTCTTTCCTTCCTTGTGGACTTCAGGAAGAGGTCAGTAAAACACAACTCAGTCCTCATTAAGGGCTCAGTAGTGGAGAGGGTCAGGAACTTCAAATTCCTGGGTGTTAACATCTCTGAGGATCTGTTCTAGTGCTTCCATATTGATGCAATCACAAAGAAGGTTCGCCAGCATCTAAACGTTGTGAGGTGTCTGAGGAGTGTGAACTACTAATCACATACCGTTGTTTAGATTTAACCTATTTTTGTGGTTTGGTCTCATATATTAAGTTACCGAAGACTTTTGTAAACTTCTACAGGTATACCATGGAGAGCATTCTGGCTGGTTGCATCACTACCTGAGAGGCACCAACTCTCAGGACAAGAATAAACTCCAGAGGGTTGTTAACTCAGCCTGCAACATCACAGGCACCAGACTTCACTCCATTGAGGACATCTACATGAGGCATGACTTATAAAAGCAGCCTCTATCCTCAATGACCCCCACCTCCCAGGCCATGTCCTCTTCACTCTGCTACTATCAGGAAAAAGGTTCAGGAGTCTAAAGATGAACACTCACTGGACAACTTCTTCCCTGCTACCATCAGATTCCTGAATAATAAATGAACCAAAGACACTGCCTTACTTTTCGTGCACGACTTTTTTTTAATTTATAGTAATGTTGTAAGATGGTTATAAGATAAAAGTTTGCACTGTGACGGTGCCACAAAACAACGAATCTCATGACCTTTCATGCTCATATTGACTTGTTTCATCCTGTCTGACTCCACATCATTTTATTGCAGAAAGACAATTATAAGAACATAAGATTTTGAAAGCAGAATTGAATCATTAAGCCTTTCAATTCTGCCCTGTCATTCAAATCATAGCTGACGTTTTTTTTTCCTTTCAACCCATTCTCTTGCCTTCTCCAAGGACCGGAGAACATTGTTTTGTCCTGACCCGACATTGTATTCTATCTGATATTTTCCCCATTTTCCCAATCCATCCAAGTCTCCCTGCACACTCCCTATTTTCTCAAAACTACCCACCCCTCAGCCTATCATCATATCATCTGCAAACTGAGCCATAAACCCATCAATTTTGTCATCTAAATAATTTACATACAGTGTGAAAAGTAGCAAACCCAACATTAATTCTATAGTAGCAGACCAAGCAAAACACTACTAGTCATTGGCAGCCAGCCAGAAAAGCTCCTCCCCACCACCCCCCTCCCCATTCCATTATATCCACTCTGCCTTCTCGCCAGTCAGACAATCTTCAATTCAAGCCAATACCTTTCCTGTAAAACCATGGGCTCCTGTCTTTACCAGCTGCTTCTTCTGCATCAAGGACCTTCTGAAAACCCAAGAAAACAACATCCACTTATTTGCATTTGTCTGTCCTGCTTGTTGCTCCCTCAAAGAACTCCAACAGATTTGTCAGGCAAGATCTTCCCTGAAACCATGCTGACTACTTCTGAAACCTCAGCCATTAAAATGGACTTGGGCAACTTGCCAACCACTGAAGTTAGACTAACCAGCCTATAATTTCCTGTCTTTTGCATCTCTCTCTTCTTAAAGAGAGGAGTGACATTTCTAATTTTCCAATCCTCTGGAACTATTCTCAACTATAGTGCTTCCTGTAAGATCACTACTAGATCACTACTAATCTCTTCAGCTAACTCTTTCAAAGCTCTGGGGAGTAGACCATCTAGTCCCCATGACTTTGATGCACCATCAATACCAACAAAAGGCTGAAGTTGTGAAACTGATAGGCTTTTATCAACTATAGACTGGAATGGCCATCAACCTCATTGACTGATCAAGGCAAAGTGAACTGGAGACATGCATAAGGCTGTCTGGTAGAATCGGTCTCAGGAAGTATGTCCAGCCGGCTGCAGCCAATCAGAGCATAACAGTGGTTTACCACAGACGTATCCGCATCAGCTTCCAACAAACCTTCTCCTCAGTAATTGTGACGACAATCACTTCTGTCTCCTGATGCCCTCTCAAATTTTATGGCACATCACCAGTGTCTGCCTGAGTAAAGACTGATGCAAAATATCTATTCAGTTTTTCTGCCATTTCTTTGTTTTCCATTACTATTGAGAGTGGATGTTAGACTGTTGGAAAATGGTCTGACATCCACTGTTGCCTCTCTTTTACTCTTTATAAATCTGAAAAATAACTTTTGGTGTCATCTTTTATGTTATTGGCTAACTTTTATTTTTCATCTTTTATTCGCTTGTTGCTTTATTTTGTTGCCTTCTGTTACCTTTTATGGAAATGAAGAAACTGGAACAAAAGGTTAGCATCCTTTTAGGAGACAGGGTGGGATGAGATGTAATTCACTTAGCTGCGGGAGTCAGTGGGTTTGTCATAAATGTCAGTATATAGCTTGTCTCCTGAGTTGGAGACAGAAAGAGATCTGGAAAGTATCAGAAATAGTTCATAAATTTGAGAGCGGGGTGGTGCCTGTGCGTAAAGCTGAAATGTTTGACGAATTCTGCATGGTTAAAGGAAGTAGTTCCAATGTAGTCATCAATGTAATGGTGGAGCTTGGGGAGGATTGGAACAAGGACTGCTCATGTATCCAATAAAATTACAGGGATCCATGTGTGTGGTATTGGCTACACCTTTGATTTGAAGGAAGGGAGAGGTGATAAAAGAGAAATCATTAAGGGTGAGAACGGGTTCTGCCAGGCAGATGGAGGGAAGCTGGTCAGACATTGTTCCAAGAAGTAACAGAGGGATTTTAAGACCTTCCCATTGGGGAAATGGACAGTTACAGAGGTTGGAGATGAGACAGTGGTGGGAGGCAGGGAATCAGAAGCTCTCAAAATAGTGCTCCCGACGTGGCCTGCTCTATGTCGATAAGACCAAGTACAGGCTTAGGGACTGATTGGCATATCATCTAATCTCTGTCAGCTTGAATGTCATTGCAACTCCACTTCCTTTCCCTCTCCACCAAGTGACATCCAATATAAACAAAAGGACAGCACCTCAAATCCTCCTTGGGCAGACTATAACCCATGATATAAACATAACATTTTCTATTTTCAGATCATGATTCTCCTCTCTCTTCTTCCCCTCTACTTCTGTTCATTCCTCCTTTCTTCACATAATTTTGTTCCCTTCTCATCAACCCCATCTGTTCTCATCCTCCTCCATCCTCTTCCACCCATATTTGTCCCAGATTCTTTCCCCTATCCCCCTCTCCATCTGGTCCCATCTGTCCTTCCCTAACATTGCCAACTTTTCTCATTATATCATTATTATCACCTTCTCTTGTTATCAGTTTCCAGCACCAAAAGCCTTTGTCTCTGCTCTTCCCCATGTCCATTCATCTTCCATCTGATCTCCTTCTCCCTCTTGCCTCTCTCTCCCTTTGTAAGGCTCCTACCAATCATTTCTCTCTGTTCATTATCCTTCACCCGTCGCTGATTCACCAATCCTTACTATTCCCTTGTCAACCCTTCTCATTATGTATGCATTTCACTGGTTTCCTCCCCTCAGTGCTCATAGTCTTGATGAAGGGTTCTAGCCTCAAAAACATCAACATTTTCCCCCCATTTATGCTTCAGTCTTTTACCTTCTTTTCTTAGATTCTAGCAAAGGCAGCCTTTATCTTGCAATAATTTATGCCACCTTTTCGATTCATATTCCTCCCCTTAGAACAGAGAAGCAGAGGAATTGCTTCGGCCAGAGGGTGGAGTGGAATTTGTTGCCAAAGGCGGTTGTGGAGCCCAAGTCATTGGATGTTCTTAAGGAAGAGATTGATGGGTTCTGAGTTAGGCTAGGCATCAAAGATTATGGGGCTGAGTGGGGCTGAGTGGGGAAATAGATCAGTTCATGATTAAATGGTGGGGCAGACTCATTGGGCTGTATAGTCCATTTCTACTCCTGTGCTTTATAATCTTATGGTCTTATAACCTGATCCTTCTTTTTCTCTCACATCTCTCTTGCTTTGTCTGACATCTGCCAATCTGCTACCTCTGTCCATCACACATTGTCTCTCCCTGTTCCACCAATTCCACATGGGCCCGAGTTCTGCTACTCCTATCCTGTCCTCTTTGCAATGGCTTCTCTTCTCTGCATTCCCAGTCTTGATGAAGGGCTCCAGCCTAAAACATCGACCAATCTTTTCTCCCACTGATGCCGTCAAGTTCCTCCAGCAGATTGTTTATTTGCAACCTCTGTCATTGTATCTTTGAGACATGTGACAATAAACTTGAACTTAAATATTACTGTCACAGATGTTTTTTGAATTACTGTCCATAATTTAGGCCGCTTCTTTCAATGCCTTATGGTAACTTTAGCTGCTTGGATTAATGCCTATGTAGCAAACAATTATCTGCAAACTAGGTGTGTGACTTCCTGTACATGTATCACTCTTTTGTTTGCTGGCCTATCCTGGCTCAGGGTTCAGCAATATCTCAATATTTGGATCAGCAAGATTGCAGTTGGCATGAAGACTGGAGGCATTGTGGACAGTGAGAAAAGCTTTCAAACATTTCAGAAGGTTATGGGCCAGCTGGAAAAATGGGCTGAAAAATGCTAGATGGAATTTAATGCAGAGAAATGTGAGGTATTGTATTTTGGAAGGACAACCAGGGTAGATCAAATGGTAGGGCACTGATAAATGCTCTACAACAGAGGGATCTGGGAATTCAAATACTGAACATAATTTCCTGAAACTGGCAACACAGGTAGATGGAATCGTAAAGAGTGCTTTTGTAATATTGGTCTTCATGAATCAAAGAATTGAGTATAGGAGTTGGTAAAGTTGTAAAAGACAATTGTGAAATCAAATTTGGAGTTTTGAGTGCAGTTTTGGTCACCTAACTACAGAAAGGAGATAAATAAAATTGAAAGAGAGCAGAGAAAATTTACTAGGCTGTTGCCAGGATTTCAGGAACTGAGTTACATAGAATGTAACTCCCTATAGGAGTTAGTTGATTCTGACTTTATTCCTTGGAGTGCAGAAGAATGAGGGGATAGAGGTATACAAAATTATGAGGGGTATAGACAGAGTAAATGAAGATAGGCTTTTTTTCCCACTGAGGTTATGTGAGATAGAAATCAGAGGACATGGGTTAAGGGTGTAAGGGGAAAAGTTTAGGGGGAACATGAGGGGGAACTTCTTCACACTGGGAGTGTGGAATGAGATGCCAGCTGAAGTATTGAATGCAGGTTCAATTTTAACATTTAAGAAGAATTTGGACAGGTACATGGATAAGAGGGGTATGGAGAGTTATGAACTGGGTGATGATCAGTGGGAATAGGCAGAATAATATTTTTGCACAGACCAGAAGGCCAAAGGGCTGTTTTCTGTGCTGAAATGTTCTATGGTTTTATGGTTCATCTATGTCTAATATTGCAGTCTCCTTTGTTCTGAAGTATTCAGACGTATTCTCTACTCTGCAGTTCTATCCTTTCTTTCCTAGATCTTCCCATCTCACTCTTCCTCATCTCACTAATCTCTTGCACTTCCGTTTCCCACTGAAGTATTTACACTTTTATAATTTCAGTCTTTTACTTGTCCTTCAGATTATTACCTCTGTCACTGGCCAACTGTGTACTCAAGACCCTGTGCTTTTCAAATTCCCTCCCTGAACTTCTCTGTTTCTCTATTTGTCTTTTCCTTATTGACAACTTTAAGATCTCTCTCTGTGAGCAAACATTTGGTAACCTGCTTCAATATTTATTTGGAGACTCAAGAAATGGCAGATGCTGGAATAGAGAAGAATTCTAGCAGCTTGCTTAATATTTATTAATGAGGCTCTGTGCTTTGTTTCAAGCATTCTCATCAGAGCATGTTTTTGCTCCATTTAGGGCATTAAAATCTGGAGGAAATGCTGGAGGAGCTCAGCCGGTCTCGCAGTGTCCATTGGAGGCAAACATATACTAGCGACGTTTCAGGTCTCAGCTCTTCCTTAAGGAAAAAGTTTAAAAAAAAACACAGATGTGTGTGCTTTTTTTCTGCTTATACCTTGAAGAAGGGCTGAGGCTTGAAATGTCGCTAGTATATCTTTACCTGCTATGGACACTGAGAGACCGGCTGAGCTCCTCCAGCATTTCTGTGTGTTTTTACCACCATCCACACCATCAGCAGACTTTCATATTTCACTTCTTTCAGAAACATTCAGCAGATCCGAAGGCAACTTTTCAAAGTGAAAGAGTTAGTATTTCAAATCTGAGGTGCTTTGTTAGTTTCAAAGATTGCTTTTGCCCAATGGGTGGAGTATCTAATACCTTCAAATTTATATCAGGAAAACACAGCGAGCAACATTAAAATGAATAGTGTTTCTAGCACATGTGTCAGAAGTACAAATTCTCACACATGAGTCTCTTTAAAGTTGGTGACACGACAAGCTTTATTTACAAGTCTGCAGAGTTGGACTCAACTGGCTTCTCGCCAAGTCAAGCCCCGATACATACAGTGCATTGATTTTTATACCTTTTTTGCTTGACCTTCCCCTCCTCTTTAACACTGTTTTAATTGGTTAGTTTTTGCAAAATCATTCTAAGTACACTTGCATTTGTAATTATCATGTTAGTTACGTACACTACGAACTCTGCACACACTAAATTCTGTTTTTCACTCTTTTATCAATCTTTGGCTCCTACATGTCTCTTTGTGACCATGAAAGATCTCTGTTTGTTATAACATTGTCCAGCTGAACTTTTATGGTAAGCTCCCTGTCTATTCTGGCTTCCCCTTTTATGATTAATCATCACATTTTAACTTAAGCCCTTTTTAACCTAAATTCTCTATCTATAACAATCCACCCCTTTCTTTCTTTAAAATGTGTGTACTATTTCTGAATGGGGGCCTTAACCCAGGGAAGAGAACCATCTTCTGATAAATCAATTTCGTGCTGAAGTAAAATTCTAATTGGGTCTCCCAGGCCCCCTGGCTGCATGGTCTGCTGGACCATCGAAATCACTAGGCTGCGCAGACAGGGAATAAGACAGGGTAAAACAAGCAGGAGGAACAAAACACCCCCGATGACCCACAATAAGGTGCGCCACCAGGTTCCTCCAAACCATTTGCCCAACCAATTTAATTTTGCGAAAGGATGCCAGGTCTGGACTGGTACATGGGACAAAGTGCGAATATTATCAGCGATTTTGCGAACGGCTTGGCCATTATCATCAATCTTTAAGCAGCAGTTAGTCAAATTAAGCTTTCCACATACACCCCCTTCTGTGGGCCTGACTCACCCTCCCAGGGCCAACCATTAAGAGGGAAAGGAGTACTATTAGGAATCTGTATATAATGACCCACACTACTTCCCTCATTCTCCGTACAAGGGGTATATGGATGTTGGGTGGTATTTTCTGCCCAGCATTTCTTAGGAACTGAGGTATGGGAAATGAAACTACCCTCCTTTCTTTCCCAAGTGCGGTCCTGAAAAAGGACTACTGTGTCTCTGCACTTCTTACACTTCAGACCTGACAAAGACATAGGCAAACCAAGAAAAACCAAAGCATATAACAATAACATTGTCAATCAAGTCTTCCTGCGAAATCGCAAAGTAAGAGGTTTGTCTCCAGGAACACAAGTCCAATCTGAGTCCGTATCAGGGTCCTGAGGCGCCTCTACAGGTCCCTTAAATCTGGATGCGTGCGTCCACCCCTTCTCTCTTGTTCGTATTGCAGCCTCTGTAGTCAAGAGAACTTGGAATGGACCTTCCCACTGTGGCTGGAGTTTTTCAATTTTCCAGGTTTTGATGAGAATCCAGTCTCCCGGTTCCACCTTGTGTAAAGAAAAGTCTAGAGGTGGTGTTTGTGCCAATAGTCCCCTCTTTCGTAAATCTGTAAGAGAGCGTGACAGTGCCTGTAAATAGTTCCTAACAAAAATATCCCCTTCCCCCAAGGTGGGACACCCCTCAACTATACTCCAGAAGGGAAACCCAAACATCATCTCATAAGGGGACACCCCCACATCCCTGCGTGGGGCAGTACGAATTCTCAATAAGGCCAGGGGCAGACACTTTATCCAAGGCATTTTAGTCTCCACCATTAATTTTGTCAATTGCGTCTTTAGGGTTCCATCAGGCAGCTGACTTGCGCCCAACTGAGCCATGTCCTTTTCTTCCTTAGCAGTGAAAATGGGAGCTTTTTTATACCTTGTCTTATTGGGATTAAGGTCAGCAAACGGACTTCCTGTTACATGGCCGCCCTTTTGGCCTCTTCATCAGCCAGTCTGTTCCCAATTGCGGTCGGGGTATCTTCCCTCTGATGGCCTGGTATGTAGACCACTGCTATTTCCCGGGGTAATGTCAGGGCTTCCAAAGTCAGAGTAATCATCTGTTCGTGTGCCAATTCCTTTCCTCTTGATGTAATCAGACCGCGCTCCTTCCAGATTTTACCAAAGGTATGCACTACCCCGTATGCGTATTTGGAGTCAGTGTAAATTGTTCCAGTTTTCTCTGCCAGTACTCTGAGGGCTCTCTGCAAGGCATATAGTTCGCAGGACTGTGCCGACCAGCTTCCGGGTAGCCTCGCGAATTCTACCACTTCCCAAGCATCTCCTTCTATTATGGCATACCCGCTTCTCCTCATTCCGTCAACACATCTGGCGGAGCCGTCAATGTAGAATTCATATCCCTCTCCCAGGGGAGTATCACAAAGGTCCTCTCGGGTCTTGGTCTGGAGATCCGTCAACTCGACACAGTCGTGCTCCACTTCTTCCCCTGTTTCACCGTCGTATAAAAACTGAGCTGGGTTGCAACTATTATTCTTAGCAAACTGTAGGTCTTCTCCGACCATTAAAATGGTCTCGTACTTTAATATGTGGGAATCAGTCAGCCATCGATGGGCGGTTTGTGCTAATAGAACACTCACAGAATGGGAGGTGTACACAGTCATCCTTCCTCCAAAAGTGAGTTTGCGTGCCTCCTCCACCAACAGAGCAGCAGCCGCTACTCCCTGGATACACGTCGGCCATCCGCGAGACACTGGGTCCATCATTTTGGACAGGAAAGCCACTGGGTGTCGCTGACCGCCTTTTTCCTGCGTCAAAACTCCCACAGCTGTTCCTTGGTTATGAGTGACAAATTGCTGGAAGGGTTGTTTTAAAGAGGGCAGAGTGAGTACCGGGGCCCGCGTCAGGCAATGCTTCAAGTCCTCAAGCCATCCCTTCTCCTCCTGGGTCCATTTCAATGGATATTCATCTTCATTTGTCAGCTTTTCATTCATAAACTTCACCAACGCTGAGTAAGGGTTTTGTTTCCTTTCCCCTCTGGACTCGGCATTTATCTGTCGGATAGTCTGTACCATAATCTTCGCTGCCCTCTTTTGACCTTCCTCTTCCCTCTGCACATATACTCTTTGCGCCTTTTTTAACAGGTCGCTCAAGGGTTTTTACATTCCAGTCCTCCTCCTTTTCTAGTTTCTTCCTAATGTCCTGCCACGATTTGGACACAAATTCGATTCGAATAAGCTGTTCACTCATTGGTGTACTAGGGTCTACACCCGCATACTGTTGGACATTCTTTCTCACCCTCTCCAAGAAATCAGTAGGCGACTCATCTTTCCCCTGGTGGTTCCCAAATGCCTTGGCGAAATTGTGACCCTTTGGCACAGCCTCCCGTATTCCTTTAATCGTCCACTCTCTATATTGTCTCATACTTGCCAATCTCTCGGGTGTTCGTTTGTCCCACCTGGGTTCATTCAGGGGATATTTTTGTTCATGGGGTCTGGGGTCCCCAGGTTGTTCACGTTCCCACATGAGGAGGGCAGCCTGTCGAATCATCTGCCTCTCCTGGGGTGAGAATAATGTTCCCATTATTGCGTGCATCTCTTCCCAGGTATATGTATTTGGTCCCAGGAACTGGTCGAACTGTTTGGCCAGTCCCATGGGATCTTCCAATAGACTTTTCATTTCCTTCTTAAATCCCCGCACCTCAGTACTGGTTAGGGGGACGTTTACATATCCCGTTCCCCCTCCCGGTCCTCCCATAGAAACTTCCCTCAGGGGATTTAGGCTTACTGGAGCCTTCGATGGTCCTGGTCCAGTCTGGGATCTGGTCCAGGGTCGGTTTACCGGTGGAAGTTTAGGGTCCGACTCCCTTAATTCATCCCTTCGTTCCTGGCCCCTTCCGGGACAATCAGATTCATCACCTTTCCCCTCCAGCAGCGAGCTTCCCTCAGGCGCAGTGGGCACCGGGGGAACATAAGGAGGGGGGAGGTTGTCCAAAGGTTCCCACTTCTTTTCTCCCGCTACCCTCAATTTAAAACATTTTGTTAAGGATCCTGGCCAGGGAACCCAACAAAATGCATACGCCGACTCTTCTTGATTCACCTTTTGTCTCAAGTTTACATATATGTTTAATGCTTGTCTAACCCAATCCTCATCAGATCCAAATTTCGGCCACCAGACCGAGGAACCTTTAATAGGCTGTTTCGACCAAAGAAGACAATATTGAACCATCTTTTTCTTGTCTTTGTCTCGATATCGTTTACTATCCCAATTTTCAAACATTCTCCCCAAAGGGCTGTCAAGGGGAACCCCCGCAGAAAAGTCCTGATCTTTCAGACGAGCCCTTAGATTTTGATCCTCCCATTTTCCCGCCTAGATCCGTTTATCGTTGCTGAGGACCCCCCCCCCCCCGTTCGGGACCCTACTCCCTTTTATCTCAGACGCCTCGTTGGAGGTACTATCCCTCCGCCGGTTCCCGCCGAGGTTTCCCTGGGGTCTATCCTAAGGTCCCACGACAAGGTCCTCACGCCACGACAAAGGCTCTACACCTGATTTATCGTTTTATTTTATTTTTTCCCGTCATGACCGTTACCTGGGTGGTCTCGTCCGTCAATCCCCACACCACAATCGTAAGTCGTCACTTACCGGTGTCTTCCTGGGGATTGAACCATCACCCCTCTCCTTTTCATCTTGTCGTGTCACCTTGTCCGGATACCACTCGCTCAAGCCGCCCGAGGCGACGAGCAAGGGACTAGGAGCCGCTGAACTCAGCGGGGTGCACCACCTCCGATGTCCCCCTTTCTCGCCTCCTCCGACGGCTGGAGTGTAGATCCCGGACGAGCCCCCAGTTGTCAGAAGTACAAATTCTCACACATGAGTCTCTTTAAAGTTGGTGACACGACAAGCTTTATTTACAAGTCTGCAGAGTTGGACTCAACTGGCTTCTCACCAAGTCAAGCCCCAATACATACAGTGCATTGATTTTTATACCTTTTTTGCTTGTCCTTCCCCTCCTCTTTAACACTGTTTCAATTGGTTAGTTTTTGCAAAATCATTCTAAGTACACTTGCATTTGTAATTATCATGTTAGTTACGTACACTACGAACTCTGCACACACTAAATTCTGTTTTTCACTCTTTTATCAATCTTTGGCTCCTACATGTCTCTTTGTGACCATGAAAGATCTCTGTTTGTTATAACATTGTCCAGCTGAACTTTTATGGTAAGCTCCCTGTCTATTCTGGCTTCCCCTTTTATGATTAATCATCACATTTTAACTTAAGCCCTTTTTAACCTAAATTCTCTATCTATAACAACATGGTTACAATTTAGAAAGATCTAAAACAATCAAATACTTGGTAAGAACACGAGCAAACTGAAAGCATAAGGCTACTTGCTCAAAACTTTCTCTATTTTCTTTTCATTATAATGTTTAATATCACATTTGAATTTGAAATAGTCAGTTATGTAGTTTAATTCTGCAGAAAATTGCACTCTAATAAAGTATCAAATTAAAGTGATTTTAAATTAAAATCCTCAACACAGGGTCAACTAAACTGATTATAAGTATAAGTTAGCTTGCACGGTAATTGCCATGGTGCATGTGACCAGATCTTGGTTAGCTCGACACTTTACATCAATGTGAACAAGACATTATTTTAATTGGCAATCTGAATGACCCACAAGTTATGGTTGAAGTATAAGTAATTACAATTTAGTGTACTATTAAAATGTATTATTTTGTTGATTGGATATGATTGCTTTCATTTATTTAAATTGTAGCTTTCAAACCCCATATGGGAGAGATGTGCTCTGAAGCCAAATAAGTGGGGAGAAGTTGAGGTCAATTGATTTTGCATTCCAGACTAACCTTCTGTTTTCGATGTCCTCTGAGCTAAAACACCAGGAGGTGAGCATTCAGGTGCAAGAAATTGGGAATGGAACTACATTGCCCTTTAGAATAAGAGAACACAAGTTTGTAAGCCTTGGTGCAAATTCTTCAGGAGAAATCTCATTTAGAATATATTAGTCTCTGTATATGCTTTTATGAGAATTAATTTGATTTATTCCACATTGATGACAAAGGACACAGGTTAAAGGTGAAAAATGAGATGTTTAATGGATACATTTGGGGGAACTTAGTCAAGCAGAGAGCAGTGAGAGCGTAGAATGAGCTGCTAGCTGAAGGGGTGAATGTGGGCTTGATTTTAAGATTTCAGAAAAATATAGATAGGTACATGGATGGGAGGGGTATGAAGGGGGCTGTGGTCTCGATGCAGGTCAAGGAACCAGGCAAATTCATTGCAAACACAATGCTGAAGCAACTCAGCAGATCAAGCAGTGCAGTTTACATAGCAAAGATTAAGATACATAAGCAATGTTTTGGACTTTAGCCCTTCATCAAGGTATGGACAAAATGTGGGCAAGTTGTCTGCAGACCTACGTGTTTTATGAATAAGAAGAATAATGGTTCAGCACAGACAAGATGGGCCTGTTCTATGGTTCTATATAGAGATGTCTTCTGTTTCCTTTGAAGAAGCCTTTTCAACCCATTTTTGTTGGTCTGCAAAACATCCAACTGGAGGTCAACACACAGGATTTTCAAAATGGGTAAGGTTTATTGGGGTCTCCTTTCATCAATTGATTTTGATAACAACTCATTTTTATGAATATTTTATTTAATATCAATAGATATATAACAACAATTAATAAAAATCATGAATCACAATAATATGGAGTTTACAAATATATGCTGAATAATATATAATAAGAAAATGAAAAGAAAAACCCTAAAAAAAAACTAATCCCTCCACCAACCCTTACTAACCCTATTAAATTAAAACCTGAATCTAAAATACATGATAACAGAGCTATATATTGATTTGAATTGCTTTGGAGGATGCTCTAGGATCTCAAAAACAAACAATTTTCTAATAAAGCCCTTACTCATTTTCAGGGAAAACATCACCGGTTCGAGGATTCAAAGAAACTCTTTATAATTTTAGTCCCATTATTCAAGCATATGAGCTCCAAACTTGTAAAAATATAGAATATTTACCCATCAAATTATATGTATTTTTTTTCTAAAGGAATACAACTATGAATCTCTGTATGCCATCTTCTTAATATTAATGAAATGTCAGATTTCCAGGTAACAGCAATACATTTCCTTGCTATTACCAAATCTAATTTGACAAATTTCAATTAAAAATCTGATAAAGATAGTTTAGGAGTTATATTCTCAACATTTTCCATCAAAAATAATTTGGGTTTTAATGGAAAAAAGACAAAAAAATTAAACTTTGAACACGACCATGTAGAATGAACAAAAGTTCCAACATCCTTTCCACATCTAAAACATTGATCTGGTGTATCCGATTTCCATTTATTCAGTTTCTGATTTCTAATATATAATTGATGTAAAAAGTTATAAAAAGTCTATATCTTACATTCATTGTATTGGACATAACTTAATTATTTAAATCTTGTCAAACTTGCTGATCTATTGATACACTTAGATCTTGTTCCCATCTTAAACAAACCTAATTTAGGTGATTTTCTTGATACATCATATATGCTATTGAAATAAATTTTTAAGTGTTCCATCAACAATTAACTGTTCTAAATATGTAGGATCTTTTAAAATCACATCAGATCCTAATTTCTCTCTTAAATAAGATCTTAATTGCACGGTGCGGAATATCATACTTAATTTTTAATTGATCAAATGACATCAGCCTATTATTATCATAACAATCTCCTAATTTAGACAATCATTTATTATTCCAAATAGTCAAAAAATAATCTTTTGAAAAAATTAAGAGGATGAATCAATGACATTTTTAATGGAAAAATATTTCCATTAATTTATAATTTAATTTTATTCCAAATATTAAGCAAATGTTTCAATATTGGAGCCTCTCTATCAGTTCTCATCATCCTCTGTTCCCATTTATAAATAAATTCTTCAGGTATAGTTTATTCAATCTTATTTACATTAATTTCAACCTATGATGGTTTAATTTTCTCAAAATTAGTCCCTTAGAGAAATTATTTTTGAGTTATGGAAATAGGTAAAGTCTGGAACAAATATTGAATTCTCAGAAAAAATATTCATCTTAATACAATTAGCTCTTCCCATTAAAGTAATAGGTAAATTAACCCACTTCTTTAAATCTTTATCTATTTTCTTAAATAATGGAATATAATTTAATTTATATCAATTCTTAAAATTATTATCAGTAACTAACCTAAATATTTAATCTTATCTGTTCATTTAAATTGAATATCTTTTCAACATTATGAGTAATCCTCCTGTACCAATTCCATTACCTCAATTTTGTCCCAATTTATTTTATATCCTGAAATTTTCCATATTCTATCAACTGCTTATAAAGTCTAGGTAATGATAATTGTGGTTGTGTTAAATGCACTATCACATATAACCATATAACCATATAACCACTTACAGCACAGAACAGGCCAGTTCGGCCCTACTAGTCCATGCCGTAGCAAATCCCCACCCTCCTAGTCCCACTGACCAGCACCCGGTCCATACCGCTCTAGTCTCCTCCTATCCATTTAACGATCCAGTCTTTCCTTAAATGTAACCAATGATCCCGCCTCGACCACATCTGCCGGAAGCTCATTCCACATCCCCATCATCTGAAAATAAACTAATCTTATGTTCTATCTGATTTATTACAAATCATTTCAACTGTGGATCAGACTGAATCTTTTGTGAAAGAGGTTCTATTGCCAAAGCAAACAAAGCTGGTCATAAAAGCCATTCCTGTCTACTCGAGCTAATTAAGTTAATTGGTTGGGATACTCATACATTAGTTATTAATTTAGCCTTAGGATTTTTATATAAAGCTTTAATCTAATTTATAAAATTCATTCAAAAACCAAATTTACTCAAAACTTTAAATTAAAAAATCCCATTCCAAACCTTCAAAAGCTTTTTCTGCATCTAAAGCTAATGCTATATTAAGTCCTCTTTCTTTTGTGATAAATGAATGATACTTAATAACCTTACTATATTTTCTGAATTTTATTTATTTTTAATGATACCTGTTTGATCCATATTTATCAATTCAGGAAGAGGGTCATTCATTCTATTTGTTACTATGTTTGCTATAATTTTATAGTCAACATTTAACAATGATATAGGTCTATATGAAGCTGGATTTAATGGTCTCAAACCTTTTTAGGGAGAACCATAATTATCACTATTTTAAAAATTCTGGAAGGCTATGAGATTTAAAAGCTTGTTCTATTGCCTTCATAAATAAACAAATCATCAAATCTTTAAATTCAACTGGAAACCCATCTTACCCTGGAGATTTATTATTTTGTAAGCAATTAAGTGTATTATGGACTTCTTGTTCAGTAAAAAAGGCTATATAAATCATCTTTATCTGTCTCAGTTAATTTTGGTAATATCATTTGTGACAAATAATCATCTATAATCACATCATCATATAACCAAATAACCAATTACAGTACAGAAACAGGCCATCTCAGCCCCTCTAGTCCAAACTGATTTAAGTGATCTCTTTTCGTTCCACTTACCTGCACCCTGCCTATAACCCTTCAATTGCCTCACATCCATTCACCTATCCAACTTTTTCTTAAATGAAAAAAATTGACCTTGCTGCAACCACCCCTTCCAGAAGGTCATTCCACTCAGCCACCACTCTCTGAGTGAAGAATCTCCCTCTCATGTTACTTCTAAACATTTGCCCCTGAACCATTAACACATGACCCCTTGTTCCAATCTCACCTACCCTCAAGGGGAAGAGCCTAATCACATCTACCCTATCAATCCCCCTCATAATTTTAAATACCTCTATAAAATTCCCCTCAACCTTTGATGCTCCACTGAATAAAGACCCAGTCTAATCAACCTTTCTTTGTATTCTAGATACTGCAATCCAGGCAACATCTTAGTAAATCTTCTCTGCACCCTCTCTACATTATTGATATCCTTCCTATAATTTGAGGACCAGAACTGCACACAGTATTCCAAATTTGGCCTCACCAATGCCCTGAATAGTGTTGACAACACTTCCCAACTCCTATATTCTATGCTTTGATTTATAAAGGTTAGCATACCAAAAGCCTTCTTTACAACTCTATCCACATTGGATTCCATTTTCAAAGAACAATGAACCATTATTCTAAGATCTTTCTCTTCCTCTGCATTCCGTAATGTCCTCCCCTTCACTGCATATGTCCTGTTTTGATTATACTTCCCAAAATGAAGAACTTCACACTTGTTGGTATTAAACTCCATCTGCCATCTCTCAGCCCACTCTTCCAAGCAGTCCAAATCCTTCTGCAGTCCATAAAAACCATCTTTACTATCAACAACCCCCCTTATTTTTGTATCGTCCATATATTTACTAATGCAGTTTACCACTCCATCATCCAAATCATTAATGTAAATGGCAAATAACAAGGGACCAACACCGATCCCTGAGACATGCCATTCATCAATGGTCTCCATCCTGACAGACAGATATCCACCATGACTCTCTGGCATCTACCTTCTAGCTACCTTTGAACCCATCTGACTATCTCAACATTAATACATAGTGCCAGAACCTTTCTTACCAACCTTCCATGTGGAACATGATTAAAGGCATTACTGAAATCCATATAGGCTACATCGACTGCTCTACCCTCATCAACCTTCCTAGTCAACTCTTCAAAAAAGTCAACAAGATTTGTCAAACATGGCCTTCCCCGCACAAACACATCTTAGGTGTCCCTGATCAGTCCCTGCCTCTGTAGATAATTAAACATATTATCTCTAAGAATACTTTTCATTAGTTTACCGACCACGAACGTCAAACTTACTGGACAATAATTGCTGGGCCTACACCTGGAGCCCTTTTTTAAACAGAGGAACCATGTTTGTGATATGCCAATCCTGTGGCACCATGCCCCCCTCTATTGATTATTGAAAAATTACTGTCAGAGCCTCCACTATTTCCTCTCTGACTTCTTTCAAGGACGTTGAGACCCAGAAAATTATCCACCTTTATATGCATCAAAATTTTCAACATCCCCTCTTTGCTAATCCCTAGATTTTCCATAATTACCATTTTGCTTCTCTTATCGTACACAATTCCATATCCTTTTCCCTAGTGAATATCAAAGAGATAAATTTGTTCACTATCTCCCCCATCTCATTCGGCTCCACACACAGTTGTCTGCTCTGATTCTCTAAGGGACTAATTTTATCCTCACTCTTATTTACATATTTGCAAAACCCCTTCAGATTTACTTTCACCCTGCTTGCTATAGCCACCTCATACCTTCATTTTGTTTTCCTAATTTATTTCCTAAGCTTCTTTTTACAATCCATGTATTTTCCAAGTATCTCGTTTATACCTTGTTTCTTATATTTAATGTAGGCCTCCCTTTTAATTTGAACCAACTTTCTAATCTCCCTTGAAAACCATGGCTCTCTCAAATTTTGTCCCTGCCTTTTATCTTAACAGGAACATAAAGATTCTGCACTCTCAAAATCTCACCTTTAAAAGACCACCAATTCTCTTCTACCTCCTTCCCATAAAATAAATCAGCCCAAACCACTCCTTGCAAATCCCTTCTCATTTCTTCAAATCTGCCTTTCCCCCACTCAAAAACTTTAATCTTTGGGCCATAATTATGTTGAAACTGGATCCAAAGTGCTCCCCAACACCTGCCCTATCTCATTCCCCAACAGTAGATTCAACACTGCCCCTTCTCTAGTGGGTACCTCAATGTATTGCTGCACAAAAACTATCCTGCATACATTTTACAGATTCTAATCCATCCAGCCCCTTCACAGAATGTGTTTCCCAATCTATATTAGGAAAATTGAAATCCCCCACTAACACAACCCTGTCCTTATTACAAATCTCTTCTATTTCCTTATACATTTGCTCCTCTATTTCTCGCTCCCCACTTGGTGGTCTATAATACACCCCTATAATTGTAGCTGGTCCTTTTCCATTTTTATCATATCAAGTCCCTTGATGAGCCCACCAATCTATTTTGCATCAGCATCGCTATAATATTTTCCCTGACAAGTAATGCCACACCATCCCCTCTTACCCCTCCAATTCAATCACACTAAAAGTAACAAAATCTTGAAATATTTAGCTGCCAGTCACAACCCTCCTGCAACCACATCTCACTAATCGCCATCGCATCATTCTGCCAAGTGTCTATCCACACCTTCAACTCGTCTACCTTACAATACTCCTAGCAATTAAAGTAAATGGATTTCAGAGATTTCCCACATCTTTCCCTCTGCTTGTCCCTATCTTTACGCTCAACTCTATTATTTATTACCATCATTCCCCCATCATCACTGCATCGATCATTTTCCTTCTCGATCACCTGTCTTTCCAACCCCAAACTTTGTCTACAAGTCTTCTCTATTTGTGGACAAACCATCTCTTTGCTGTTCCCCTTTATATGAACCACTTACCCCAATCATGTAATGATTCAGATGTGTATAATTTTTCAGATGTGTATAATTTTTCATAAAATCCCTTAAAATTTTCATTTATTTCTTGTCGTTTAAATGTAACTTCATTATTATTCTGATGAATTATGTTGATTGTTCTAGGAGTCTGTTCTACTTTTAATTACCAAGCTAAAACTGAATGAGATCATTCTCCTGATTCATAATATCATTTTCTCTGTTCTATATGGAAGCATTGTATTGTATTGTAATTTTTTTATTAGCTAAACTTTTATATTTATTCTCTGAAGGTAATTTTTGAATTTCTTTTTCCAACACTGATATTTCATTTTCTTATTTATCTATATCTTTCATATTTTCCTTTTTTAAATTTTGAAGTATAACTCGTAATTTGTCCCTGTAAATAAGATTTTAACACATCCCAAATAATAAACTGATCTTCTGTTGAATGTCACTTTGTGTCACAAAACAATTTCATATGTTAATAAAAAGAAAAAAGAATACAAAAATCCCTCCCCAAGTGCTAGAAGAACTAGGATTACCACCCTCTATTTCACAGGTTGTGGCCAAACCATGAAAACACTTGTAGCCAAGAATCAACAAACATGTCCCCCAACCCCCGTGGGGAAAAAAAACTCTTTTTATCTTACTGAAAATTCCATCCAATGTATGAATTCTTCACCCATCAAAAAAAAAGTATAAGGGGAAAACGGCTGCTCTCTTTAGACATCAAATCATTGCAACAAATCAGTCCCCTCTGTTACTTGAATTTTAGGCAAATTCTCAGCATATTCTTCGGCTTGTAAATAATTTGTAAAGAACGCATTCTGTTGATGTGGTACAAACATTTTTAAAGTAGCTGGATAGAATAAATCAAATCTGGATTAAATTCTCTCCTTTTCTCCAATAGATTCTGACTCAAATCTGGTTAAAATAATCTTATCCCTTTTGTAACTCAAAGGTTCGTATTCTCTAGCTCCTCTCAACGCTAAACCACAAAGGCTCTCTCTATCCTGGTAGTTCAAAAATCTAGCCAGGATAGATGCGGATCTCTGGGTTGGACCAAGCTTTGGTCTCTCAATTAAAATTTTATCCTTAAAATGTTCTTCTCCAAATATCTTTGGTATCCATTCTAGAAAAAAATGAATAATTTCTTGTCCTTTTTTTACCTTCTGACAATCCCACAATTTTAACGTTGTTTCTCCTACTAGAATTTTCCAGTATATCAACTTTCTCCAACAGTTTTTCATTCACAAAGATCAAACTAGTCATCTTATCTTCATTTGCATTAGACCTCTTTTCAATACGTTGTACTTCTTCATGAATATCTTGAATTTTATTTTCCAATTTATTAACTCTCTCTGAAATGTTATTTATTGATATTGTCAAATCTGTTTTAAGTTGTTTCAATTCTGCAGTTAACAGTTTAACATTTTTCTGCATAGCTTCAAAAAGTAAAATCTATTTTAGTTTAAATTTTACTCATTTCTCTCTTAAAAATATTTTCTTCCCTCTAAATCATTCCTCTTCTGAACTTCACATTTCCTCTTCACTAATCATACTTTTCTGAAGCCTCCTCAATTGGAGAAGTGTCACCTTGCTCAGAAGCAGAGAAGCCAGACTGCCCCTTTAAGACACTCAGTGCTTTTTTCTGAGTTTTTTTTTCTTCTGTAGCACGCATGCTCAACTTCTTGCACCTACACGGTACCGTTTAAATTTTTCCTCTGGTGCCATCTTTATGGGGCACCGCAAAGAGGACTCTGGAGAAAGGTCCCTCACTGGTATCTTTGCTGGCAGAGCCATAGAAAACTTCAGCGGCCTGCTTCATCGACAAGGTTGGTCCAATTTCTCTCTCCCTCTTTTCTTCTGATTTCTTTGTGGGCATTGCTTTCATATTTTTTTCTTTTTTTGTTAACTTTTTTTTTCTTCTCTTGATCACTTTAAAATAACTTTGAAGTAGCTTTTATTAAATTAACTTTTCTTAATACAAACTTTTTAAAATAAATCCTGTGGGAGTCGATATGTTGCATTATGTCTCCCCTATTGATGACAACTCTTTGCAGTCTTTGAATGGCATTCCTCTCCGTCCAGTATATGGAGTATATTTCATTACATTAGAATATTGTCTAAGGTTACTACAGAATATTTATCACCTAAATAAATTAAGCAAATGCATGGCAGATAGAACTTAACTCAAATAATTGTGAAATGATACATTTTGGGAATTTGAACTTACATAGTGAATGGCAGGGCTCTGGGGAGTGTTGTAGATCAGACACAGATACAGGTACATCATTCCTTAAGAGTGGGCATACAGGTAGATTGGATTAAGCAGGTGTAGGATATCTTTTCCTTCATCCATTACATGAGAGTTAGGATATCATGTTACAGATGTACAAATTATTGACCATGCTGTACTTGCAGTATTGTGTGGCATTCTGGTGACACACTGTTATTAAGTTAGAGATAGACAAAAAAAACTTCACGAGGATGAAGGCTTCAGTTATCAGAAGTGATTGAATAGACTGTGTCTATTTTCCCTGGAACAAAAGAAGGTGAGAGATGACATGACTCTCCCCAGTTACCCTTTTCCTTTCAATGAATAGCCCCTTTCAAACTGCAGCTCCTGGGTAGCCCTCCTGGTATCCGGGTGCGATTACTAAGGCGAAGGTGCTAGGAGCACCTTTCAAATCGCAGGGTGATCTACCCATTAAATCACCAACCCAGTGATTTAGGGGGGATCCCACCTCCACAATGACATGTCACGCACTCACTGGAGGTACTGCCAGATGTTCAGATGCTGCTTGACCTAGTGACGCATGCACGCAAGTGCTGAAGTCACCGGAATAAGCAGGTCAACTATTTTCCTGTTCAAATCGCCTGTGGATGTGACCTGGGTAAGCTTTACTGGGTTCCCTGACTACCTCTGATGTAGTACAGGGATCTGGTTGGATTCCGATGGGGTTGACTAGGGTGCTAACTGGACAAATTGCCCGGTTAATCCCATTTTACACATGCAGTTTGAAAGAGCCTAATGTAAATGTCAAATCGTCTTCAATAGATATCTATTATTAATGTGAGGCTTACTGCCGAATAGCTTTCTGGATTATCCCTATTTCCCTTTTTGAAAAAAAAAGGGTATGCAGACTAACTGGTTATCTCTAGCATACAACCATGTGAAGAGCTCAAATACAGAGTATAGGACTATAACTAAAAACAAATCAAAGATTAGAAAGATCAATATAATTTTAAAAAGGGCAAGGTCAGGATAATAACATTGTTATGGGGTTCAGTCAGGAGCCTAATGGTTGTGGAGAAGAAACTGTCTTAAATTCTTCTGTGTGTTTTCAATCTCTTTAGATTTCTTGCCAATGAGAGGACAGAAAAAAGCATGTATCTGGGGTATGATGTGTCCTTTGTTATGCTGGCTGTCTTTCCTAGGTCACAGGAGGTACAAAAGGAGACCACGGAGGGGAAGGAAGTTTGAGTTATTCTCTTATTTGCATGTACTAGCTTCTGTAGCTTCTTCCAATCTTGAGAAGAGGAGATTCCATACATACTGTGATGTTCCCAGCAAATGCGCTTCCAGTAGTGCACCTATCAAAGGGTCAAGGAGGATGTGTCTAACTTCTTTGTCCTTAGAGAGCAGATACACTGTTGTTCTTTCTTAACCTTGGTGTCAATGTGCTTGTCGCAGGTCAGGTTAGTGCAGATACTTATTCCTTAGAACTTTGAAGCCATCTACTCTTTCGACTTCAGCAGCATTAATATGGACAGGGGTTTGGACTCTGCCCCCTCTCCTCAAGTCGATGATCATCTGCTTTGCAATACACAAATGTGCTGGCGGAGCTCACTGGGTCATGCAGTGTCTATAGGAAGGAAAGGATAACTGATGTCTCATGCCTGTGCCCATTGACAGAGTCATTTGTTTTGCCTTATTGACATTGAGAGGGAAGTTGTTATGGTGGCACCATGCCATGAGATTTTCAATCTCTTTCTTGTCCACTTCATTGTAACTCGGGAATTATAGAGCAACATTGGCCACTCTCAAGAATCTTCGGGGAAGATTGTTACTGAGGGTACAAAGATATTCGCCAAGGTCTCAGCAATCTCTTCTCTTATGCTTTATTCCAATGTTGGCAAGCCGTTGTATAAATGTTTATTATGAGTTCTTTACTCCATGTCTTTATTTATGACGCCTTGATAAAAGAAATGAAATTGAATTGTTAACAGTTAGTAATCAATCTAGTCTTGAAAACCTAATTTATGCTTGAATGTAATTTTATCCATTCCTTTATACAGTGCAAGTTATATGACATACATAAGATTTATTTTGTTGTTTTAAATGTATTAACATTTTATTATTTTAATCCAATCTTTATTTTCTGCAGATTGATTAGCGCTTAATTATAACATGTTTTTAAATTTCACTGGCTGTGAAAACTTTCTCTGGCAGTCATATCTTAAATTCCCTGGGATATCAGCATATCCATTTGAAATGGTGAGCTGGCAGGCACAGAGCCCGTTCAATCTTTAGGGGTAGCTTTTCCAGAGTAATGGTGATGTTCAATCCATCACTGCTGACAGAATAATTGAAAGAATGTTTTATGAAGCATTGTTATTAGAAACATGAGTCTTTGGTATGGACTACATACAAGGACAACATGTGTGAAGCTTCAAACCAGAATATCATAAACAGTAAATTAATATATTAGCAGTCTGTTGCCATAACTGGGTCACAGAGTCTGAGCAGGAAGGAAAAGGCCCCTCTGCCTAATGTACACACATCCAGAGTGAAAACCTGTCCATGCTAATCAATGGACTCTCTCATTTGCTTGATTTAGACTCATATCTATCTATACCTCTCCCTTCCATGAACCTGTCTGAATGCCTTTGAACTGGGTAATTGTTCCCACTTCCTCTGGCAGCTCAATCCATAGACCCACCACCCTCTGCAAGAAGAGTGGACCTTATATTTTTTCCTTGCCCCCTAGTTTTAGATTCACCTGCTCTGGGAAGAAGACTATAACTCTGTCTCTATGATTTGATTTTCATGGTTTTATAAGACTTCCCCCTCCCCTTATTCTCGCAGATTCCAGGGAAAGAGGTGCCAGGCTATCCAATCTCTCCTAATAGTTCTCAGCAACATCCTCATGAATCTTTTCTGCAAACTTTCAATCTTTTCAATATCTTTCCTATAGCTTAGTGACCAAAAGTGTGCACAATCGGCCAAGTGTGGTCTCACCCATGTCCTGCACAGTTGCAAAACATTTCCCTGTCTTTGTACTTAGTCCCCTGATGAAAGAAGCTAGTTTAGCAACTGTATGGGATATTGGTGAGACCAATTATTATTACAGACTGCCAATACATTAATTTAGTGGTGGCGATATTCTGGTTTGAAGCTTCTTCATCGCCCTGTCTACCACCCTGTGGCACCACTGTTATGGGACTATGTACCTGTACCCCCAAGTCTTTTTGTTCTGTAATAGTCCCCTGGGGGCTTATCATTAACTTTGTAGATTCTGCCCTGGATTAACCTACCAAATTGCAACACCTCACACTTGTGCAAATTGATCTACATCCTTTTCTAATTGTAGATAACTATCTTCACTATCTACTATGCTACCAACTTAGGTATCATAATAAAAATGCTGACTACATCGTAATAAAATTGTTAATAGAGATGACAAACAATAGAGGGCCCAGCATGAATCCCTGTAGTACACTACTGGTCACAGGGCTCCAATAGAGGGCCCAGCACGAATCCCTGTGGTACACCACTGGTCATAGGGCTCCAATAGAGGGCCCAGCACGAATCCCTGTGGTACACCACTGGTCACAGGGCTCCAGTAGAGGACCCAGCACAAATCCCTGTGGTACACCACTGGTCATAGGGATGCAATAGAGAGCCCAGCACGAATCCCTGTGGTACAACACTGGTCACAGGGCTCCAATAGAGGACCCAGCACAAATCCCTGTGGTACACCACTGGTCACAGGGCTCCAATAGAGAGTCCAGCACGAATCCCTGTGGTACACCACTAGTCACAGGGCTCCAATAGAGGACCCAGCACAAATCCCTGTGGTACACCACTGGTCATAGGGATGCAATAGAGAGCCCAGCACGAATCCCTGTGGTACACCACTGGTCACAGGGCTCCAATAGAGGGCCCAGCACGAATCCCTGTGGTACACCACTGGTCATAGGGCTCCAATAGAGGGCCCAGCACGAATCCCTGTGGTACACCACTGGTCACAGGGCTCCAATAGAGGACCCAGCACAAATCCCTGTGGTACACCACTGGTCACAGGGCTCCAATAGAGAGCCCAGCACGAATCCCTGTGGTACACCACTAGTCACAGGGCTCCAATAGAGGACCCAGCACAAATCCATGTGGTACATCACTGGTCACAGGGCTCAAATAGAGGACCCAGCACGAATCCCTGTGGTACACCACTGGTCACAGGGCTCCAATAGAGGGCCCAGCACGAATCCCTGTGGTACACCACTGGTCACAGGGCTCCAATAGAGGGCCCAGCACGTATCCCTGTGGTACACCACTGGTCACAGGGCTCCAATAGAGGGCCCAGCACGAATCCCTGTGGTACACCACTGGTCACAGGGCTCCAATAGAGGACCCAGCATGAATCCCTGTGGTACACCACTGGTCACAGGGCTCTAATATTTGTAACAACTAACAACTCTCCACAACCATCCTCTGCCTCCTCTCATCAGCTAAAATGGAGTTACTGGTTCTAAAGTTCTATCCTACTGACAGATCCATCACTTGTAAAGGACAACTAAATCTAAAGTATTATGTGTTATGCTTGAAATGGCAAATAATGGTTTTTTTTTATGGAAGTAGTTTTTGTTGCAGTTACAGGTAACCCTCATGTTACAATCGTTTGAGTGAAGAAAATTTGTCCTTACAGAATTCACAAATCATGACCAAAATTCTGAGATACACAAGAAAGTTTCTCTCCCATGGAATTTACGTGTCAATTTTTACTTTTTTTTCTAGTTGTGGTTTTGTATTATGGAAAATTGCAATTCAGATTAGCTACTGTATTAGCTACTAGAGCAATTCACATGGCTATTACTGACATCAAATCACACAAAATAAAAGGTTGAAATACTCTTTAGATTAGGTTGACCATAAAATGTGATACAGCATTAGTTAATGTCAACTAAAACTAGGAACACCAGAGAATATGCCCATTTTAAATGCTAATAAATATTGATTTTCTCTTTTAATCTCCTGACAAGATGTAACACTCTTTGGTTCTATAATTCTTTCTATGATTTATGAGTTCATGTAGAATCCTTGCTCCACCCTGAAAAACCAGATGGTTCAAATACATTTCTCCGTGAGCACCACGTTAAGGGAAGATACTGCAACAGCATAACTCCAAACAACTAAACTAATTTGCTAACAGGTTTAGCTAATCATTTCTGATATTACCTAAGAAAATGGTACGATTTATCTCCAAAATATTTGATTCAATCAAACACCTTTTTACAGATGTGCACGTGCGCGCTCACACAAAAATACACACCCACCCACCCACACACACACACAGCATATGAGTATATAAATATTTTAAATTTTAAGAATAAAAACATTTAAGATGGCTAGGTCTAAAAGACTAACCGATATTGATTATAAAACTGGCTGTTCATTGCCTGTGATTAAAAAAAAAGAAATTGGAAAACCATTTGCCAAAAAACTATGATGTAGAATGAATTATCCATCTCTTCTTCAATTTTAATGAGTTATTGACTTTCACTTCCACTGCCTGGGTGGGTCAGGAAGGATCCTATATTCCTTATCTTTTCAATTTTAATATGGTAATCATACTTTGAGGAGCAATTTCTTCTTTCAAGGTGTGAATTTAATTTTCAAAATACTGTTGGAAACCTGCTTACAGTGAACGTGGTTATTTCTGGAGGAGATCCAATATATTTTGGGCTGATAAACGATGTTGCATTCTTGTATTCTGCATATGAATTGAAAATGAAATAGAAAACCAATCTAGCTAGGATTCAATCAAAGAAAATCATGTGATGCCAGTCTTTTACATTTCTTTAATTAGTTAAGGACTTCAATTTATATCTATGCAGCCGCTTAAATGTAACGAAAGTCTTCTAGTCATTCACAGGAAGGCAAATCAGAAACCAAGCAAGGAAGGCAGCAAGTTTGCAGGTCGTGATAGGTCAGCAAAGAGAAAACTTATGATAAGGGGAGGTGTTGAAAAGTAAATGAATTTGGGAATCATCTACTACGGAGGGAGCAGCAAATGTCTGATGACAGGGCAGTCCATGTTTCACTCCTGGGGCCCATGATTATAAGGGAAATCACAATTTACATAACTAAGAAATCAAGTTGCTAGAGGAACTCATTGGGGACAAATGTAGAGTTGAGGTTTCAAGTCAAGATCCTTCATGAAGACCATTCAGTTTCAACCTGATCCACAGAGTTACTTCAGCATCTCCATTTTTGCACCAGGTTCCAGCATCTGCTGGGTCTTGAGTCTCCTATAACAATTTATGGGACCGTCAATATTGTTTTAAGGGCCCCCAGGGTAGTGAAATGGGGGAGGTTGGGGTTTGGGGGACACCTGCTGCACCCCCCTCAATATTGGCTTTGCTTGTGCATGATAGGTATTATTCTCTAACAAACATCCTTGCCCCACATCACCCGTGTCATTGATCTCTAACTTTCTGCGACAACGTAAAGAAACTGACATTGATGAAGAACCAGAGGTAGATTAACTACCACCTGGGCCCTAGGCTCTCCTGACCTTGCCCCATGACCCCCACCCTTCGTTGAATAGAAAGAAAGTGATGTTAAGGTACATTAAATCATTTATATTGTTGTACTATGTATAATGTACTACATGCATAATATCATACGGTTATATGACTCAATTACAACCCTTTATTCATTTATTTTTAGCTTTCTTAACATTTGTAATTTTAAAAATCTGTGTTTTTTGGTTTACGAAAGTGTCACTAACAGCATTTAAATCAACAGATCGAAACACATCTGGTTCAATGTGCATGAGGGCCAGATCGCTAAGTTTTTCTCATCCCTCATTGTTGAGCGCAAATTGGCTTTGATCCTCTTCAGTGCCAAAAATGAACCCTCACCCTGAACAGTTAGTGGTTATTAAGGACAAATAAATTCTGAAAAAGTAAATGTATGTATTTGGATACACCGCGTGCAGTCGGTCTCTTGCCAGAGCTCGATATATGCCAGTGACATCATTATTGGTTGTCCTCGAACACACTTCTGGAAATTGACGAGCTCTTCCACAAAGGCCAAGTCAAAGTCGTACAGATAAACTTGTAAGAGGGCTTTTGCTGCCTTTTTATGTGCGTCGACATCAATATTGCAAATATGAGAAAGAAATACAAATCAGTTGGACACAGATCTATATGCAACAGTACCTTTTTTAAGCTCTGCTGATAAGTTGTCTAAGATCCTTAAGTACACATTAATTTTTAAAATTCTCTGGCCAGGTGAATAGTCTGTTGCCTGTGCTTTGCCATCATGGCTTGTTATCCTTTTTGCCTCCTTTGCGTTTCTTCTTTGCAAAACAATGTCCCAGCCTTTGCAATTCCCTCTAACTCAAAGTCCCTCCCCAATGACTTATTATTGGTCCTGAGGTCTGAGATACAGGCATCCAAAGACCACAAAAGTCTCATGCTTTCATTAACATCTATGTCTGGGTTTTGCAAATACAAGCTGGTTTTGTGGAATTGCTCCAAAATTGTTGCCCAAATGTTGCAAAGTATTCCATACTTCAGAGATTTCATTTGGCTCACAGTACCTCTGGCTTCTTGTTGCGTGTTTGACTTTTCATCTGGGTTGTCAATAATGCTTTCCAATGCTGATTCCATTTTCTCATATTGCTGATCTTGGACGGCCAGATCACCGAGGGGCACTAAGTCTCTTCACAACTATGAGATTCTTCCCAAGCTCGCCCACAAGTATTTATTTCCCACTGCTGGGTTGAAGCACTGAAGAAATTGTACAACTGTTCAACAAAATCAAACATAAAACAGTAGCTTTCGGAACATAATCCACCACTGCTGAATGACCGACAGGGTTCATTCAGTGAGCAAAGCAAGGAATATTTTCAGCTACTGGGCTTATCTCACGCATTTACCTTGAAGACCATTATACCTGCCACTCATGCTGGATGCGGTGCTGTAAGATTGACCTCTGCATTTCTCTGTCTATTTTTTTTCTTTTTTCCAGAAACATCAGAATACTCTCAGCAAGTTGTTCACCACTGTGACCTCAGCAATCGAGAAATGTGATGGATCTCTCATGCACATATCAAAATATACAAGACAGCCGACCCATGTGTGAAATATCAGGTGTTGAATCCATAGATATTGAAAAATATTTGGCTTCTTTGATTTCCAAAATAATTTTTTTCTAACACTCTTTTTTGCAAATATTTCATTCAGCTCATCGCATACTGTGGATGCAGGACACAGAGGCTTTACCCTTATTTCCACTGTTTTTTCCAATATGGGTTGCCAAAAACATGAGCGAATTGTGCTAACAATTGTAGTGTCCCTCGAAAATTGCCATTGTTTCATGTTCTGTTATACTCATCATGTCCCCTTAAGGTTAATCCCCGCTCAGCAAGAAATTTAATCATAGCAACAACCCTTTCCAGAAGTGCTTTCATGTAATCACGTTCTAAATGGTATTGTCGAGTAATCAAGCTGCTTGTACACCCAATACCTCAAGACATTGTAATGAGGGTAATGGTCGCATCCTGGTGACCGAGGCTGTTTTCATGACTTTCTAATCTTTGATTTGCATTTCTCCAGTCAGAGAAATCACGATTTGAAAAAGCATGGTCTTCCCTTGAAAATAATTTGTAGTTAAAACAGACTGACCTACCTGTACTTGGAGAATAGCGCAGCCAACCTCTCCGATGTTCCCGCCATTTTTAAGGGAGGAGTAAAACATGGGCTTACTAAAGTGACATCTCTGTTTACCGTCATATTTTATAGATTTCACAATACTGGCATTCATGTTCCAACAGGCTCCGCTCCCTGCCTTTAACCAGCATATGCGCAACCCTTCTGTAACTTTTTAAGGCGACATGCCCAAAGCACTCTCCATCGATGACGATGACTTGTTGTCTGCGATTTCTCAATCATCACATCCAGAATGACCTATACATTTCGATTCATCACCTCCACATCATAAAATACTGCTTCTTCTTCTGCTAGCTTAAAAAACATATTGATTTGTAGACTCTCTAGTTCTCTCTTCCTCTCTTTACTTTTTTGTTCTCCACTTTTATGTTTGTATAAGAAAAACTATCAATTTTTTGAAGCAAAACTGACAACAATACAAATTTCTAGTATGATCAGAGAGCTTTAGGTTCGCTTCTTCCTTGTTGGCGCCAACTCGTCGTGACTTGGTAAACACAATCTCACACGGCCGCAGTACAATGTCCCTAAAATCATGACTTGTTTACTTCTAAATGTTTAGATGTTTGGAGCCTAATTTAGATAAAATAGTATTTGTAATATTCCAGATATGAAAATAATATGCAAAACTACAGAAATGTCTCAGGCGGCTCACGTCCCCTTTACTCAGGTCTCTAGGCTTCAGTCCACTCAGCCCAAACGTTAATCTGGCACAGTGAAGATCACTTTTCTCTTTGGATTTTACCAACAAAATACTTGATTATTTTTTAGACATACAACATGGAAATAGGCCCTTTCGGCCCATGAGCCTGTGCTGCCAAATAACACCCAATTGACCTATAACCCCTGTTGGGCACTATCAGTTGCCCCAATAATTGCAATGACAAAGACTTGAGGGAAATGATAGGCTTTATTGCACAGAAGACTTGAGCTGGCCCGAATCCAAACTAAGGAAGTGCAGGGAAGGGAAAGGTGGACCAACCTTTATGGCCTGGGTCTCAGGGGAGGAGTCCAGGTAAGAGTGTCATCAGGGGGAAGGCCAGCCTGAGCAAATTAGCATTTACAATCCATACCATTTCATTCAACCTCTCTTTTTAAACAACCATCCGTCCCCCCTTTACACAACAAGAGGGATGGAAGAGAGAGAAAAGAAAAAAAAAATTTTGCTAGAGGTTTAGCCACTCCGGCGACTTCCTCCTTCTGCAGGAATGCCGGAGGGCAGGCGTGTCCGAGCTCTGCTGTTTAGTAGGGTAAGCGGTCCAGGGGGCAGGGGAGGGAACATTTTGGGTTGGGATAATGCTTGAGGGCTCCTGAGAAGAAGGGGAATTTGATGTCTCCAGGAGTACCGACTCCTGGAGAGGGGAGCTGGGTGGCTCGTCCTCCAGTATTGTGCTCCCATGTGGAGTGGTCTGCTCCACAGGATGAGCTGTGGCAGGTAGGGAGGTATCATGATCCCCGGCTCTCTCCAGGTCAGAGAGTGTCCGCGTGCCCATCGGGGTATCTCACAAATGCGTATTACGGGTTGGCATGTATGAGGTTTACTGATTCCACCAGTGGATCTGTCTTATGGCCCCTCACATGTCTCCCTAGCAGGACTGGCCCTGGGGTTTCCAACGATTTGCCGATCTCCTAGGGAAAGCAAACAAACAGTCATGCGGGGTGGTGTTAGTCACGGTGCACAGGAGCAATCGGATGGCGTGAAGCGCTTTGGGAAAAACATCCTGAGAGCAGGACACCGGCTCCTGGCCCTTTCAGATGGTTGCATTCTCCCATTCCACTTGGCCATTAACCCTAGGGTTATAGCTGGTGGTCCTGCTGGTGGTCCTGCTGGCCTCTGGCCAGGAAGTACTGTCGCACTTCCTCACTCATGAACAAGGTCCCCCGATCACTGTGGATGTATTGGGGTACCCGAATAGGGTGAAGATACTGCGCAGCGCCTTGATGACTGTCGCCGAGGTTATATCTGGGCAGGGAATAGCAAAGGGGAACATGGAGAACTCGTCCACCACCATCAGGAAGTAGGCATTCCTATTTGTAGTGGGTAGGGGGCCCTTGAAATCGACACTGAGCCATTCAAAAGGGCATGTGGCCCTGATGAGGTGTGCCTCCTCGGGCCGGTAGAACTGCAGCTTATATTCAGTGCAGATCTGGCAGCATCTGGTCATCGACCGGACGTCCTGAACAGAGTACGGAAGGTTCCAAGTCTTGGTGAAGTGGTATAACTTTGTCTCTCCGGGGTAGCACAAACTGTCGGGGAGGGTCTGGAGACAGTCAAGATGTGTGGTGGCGCACATCCTCCGGGATAGGGCATCTGGTGGCTCATTGAGTTTACCTGGTTGGTACAAGATGTCATAATTATAGGTGGAGAGTTCGATCCTCCATCTAAGAATCTTGTCATTCTTGATTTTACCTTGCTATTTAGTATTAAACATGAAGGCCATGGCCCTCTGGTCTGTCAACAATGTAAAACGTGGCACACCGCCTCAACACTCACTTGGTCCTCCTTCTGACTGAGGAGTGACGTACTACAGGACCGTGCAGGGTGTGGGAGAAAAAAAGCTACCTGGTTAAGAGTGGCGACCAGTGCAAAATCGGAGGCATCACTCTCCACCTGAAACGGGATGGACTCGTCCACCGAATGCATCGTGGCCTTTGCAATGTCTCCTCGGATCTGGAAGAATTCAGCTTGGTTTCAGCTGATAATGAGAAAGTTGTGGAATTAATTATTGGCGTAATAGGGCACCCACTGTGCATAATAGGAAAACAGCCCCAGGCACCTTTTAGGGTGTTTGGGACTGTGAGCTCCATAAGGGGTCGCATGCAGTTGGGGACCGGGCAATGACACCATGTGCCACGACGCAACCGAGAAGGGCCAGATGATCTGTGTTGAACACACACTTGTCCTTATTGTACATCAAGCTGAGGAACTTGGCCATACGTAAGAACTTAGCGAGGTTCACGTCGCGGTCCTGTTGGTCGTGGCCGCAGGTGGTAACATTGTTGAGACATGGGAATGTCACCGTCAGCTTGTGCTCCTCCACGATCTGATCTATAACCCTCTGAAAAGCAGAGACACCGTTAGTCACACCGAAAGGCACCCACAGGAAGTGGAAAAGTCTGCCATCAGCCTCAAAACCTGTGTAGAGCCAGTCGCTAGGTTGAAGGGGGAGTTGATGATAGGCCGACTTGAGGTCAATAGTCGAGAAGACTCTGCATTGTGCATCTTTATTGACCAAGTCGGTTTTCTGGAGTAGAGGGTACGCATCCAACTGATTGAATGGGTTGATGGTTTGAGGATAATCAATCACCATCTGGGGCTTGCCCGCCCCTCTGACCACGAGGAACTGCGCCCTCCAGGGGCTGGAGCTAGGGGCTATGATCCCCTTCACCAAGAGTCGCTTAACCTCAGCTGGGATGAACGCCATATGCTCAGTGCTATAGCGCCTACTCTTGGTGTTGATTAGCTTACAGTCCAAGGTGAGGTTTTCAAATAGTGACGGAGGGGCCACAGGAACGTGCCGAAGGCTGGGTGCTCGATTGAGGGGGAGGTCTATAAGCTATGGGTTATAGACGGTGAGCAGAGGTTGGGACACCCCAAAAACTATCGTCACACTCCTGAACTGACTCTGGAAGTCAAGGCCCAGGAGGATCAGCGCACAGAACTGGGGCATGACCAACAATAAGAAGTCCTTATAACAGTCTCCATCAGCAATGCCAAACAGTACCCCCAGATACAAGTCCGCTCGTCTTTTGCCGCCATTGTCATAGACCCGGTCATCAGCCAAATGGGGGTCAAGCGTCTACAGGCCACCTCGGGGTGGATAAACTTTTCAGTACTGGTACTGTCGAAGAGGCAGTTTGATTTGTGCCCATTCACCTCTATCAGCATCATGGAGTTCATGATCGGGTGAGGGCTGGCTTGGTGCAAGGTGATCGATGCCAGGATAGTGCATGTCTTCATCGTCAGTGGTGAGGCCCAATGCCCAAGATGGTGGCCTCTATGTTGACAAGGTTGACAATGCCAGTGAAGAAAGCAGAAGTGATGTCGTCAGGGGTGGAAGTGATGTCTCTAGTAAAGGTTGTTGCTGCATAGAGGATGAGGGCAGGAGCGGGTAAAATGGTGCTCACCTTACCACGCACGCGGCTGGCACCAAAAACACCTCAGCTGCTGTGAGATGGGGCTCTGGACATATTTTTCCCGCAGCCAGAACAGGTAGCTCCTTACGTGGGGCAGAGACGTCGCTGATGTCTTGCCTGCCCACAGAAGTTGCACCTCGACGATCCCGGTGCTACTGCAGCTGCAGCCGGGTCGGCTGACCCCAATGCCAACTCCTAGGATGATGGCCCTCGTGGTGGCGCATATTGTGTAGCCCCGCTTCTGCCCGTGATCGACTCGACATGGCGCTGAGCCAAGTCTAAGGTTGTGGCCAGTTGGATCTCCCATTTCAGTGGGAGGAGATCCTCCTCAAAGAGAGGTTGTCAGATATAATCCGACCTCAACCCCGACATGCAGGCGTCCTGAACCAGGTCTTCCACGTACTGGTCCCCCAGCACCCAAAACCGTGGGGTTCCCCAAAATGTCTTTTCCCAGTGCGATCAGGATTCAAACGAACTCTGCCACTAGGCTGCTGTTTACTGGATGCCAGGAGGTAACGGGAGTAGACCTCATTGATATTGGGCTTGTATATCGCCCTAGTTCAGCCATCACCTCTGTGAGAGTTGTGCAGCTTCTGATGGCCTGGAAAGCCTTCTGGCTGACTAGTGCCTGTAAGTCCTTCAGCCTCTTTTTATCCAAATCAGCTATTCCAGCAGAAGCCTCCATGAAGTTGGTAAAGCAGTTGACCCCCATCGAAGAGCTCCGATGCATCTGGGACTTTGGGATCCACTTCCAGCCAATCGGGGCGCAGCAATTTCTCCATACCTGGACATGTCAAAACTTCTGACACTATCAATTGTCCCAATAATCACAATGACAAAGAATTGAGGGGAACGATAGGCTTTATTGCACAGAAGACTTGAGCTGGTCCAGATCCAAACTAGTGAAGTACAGGGAAGGGAAAAGTGACCCGAGCTTTATGGCCTGGGTCCCAGGGGAGGAGTCCAGGTAAGAGTGTCATAAGGGGGCAGACGAGCCTGAGCCAATTAGTGTATACAATCCATACCATTACAACCCTCCAGAAAGTTTTGAAGGGTGAAATGAAATTGGAACACCCGGTGGAAACCCAAGCAAACACAGGAAGAATACCCATACTCCTTACATACAGCTCTGGATTTGGACCCCAGTCGCTGACGCTGTTACAGCTTTACGCTAACCACGTGTGGATTTCATTTCAAGCCTATTGTGAAATGGCTGAGCATGTAATTTAAAGCAAAAAAAGATTTCTGGAGTTCACAATCATGGCAGAATGTTTGCAAGTTGAGCATTAAATCTTGCAGCCTCTTGTTCAAAACTCAAACAGCTTCATTCAAAAATCTGATGGCAGAGGGGAAGAACCAGTCACTGTGCCACTGAGTGCTCATCTTCAGGCTTGTGACCCATGTTAACCAATGTTAGCAGAGTGAAAAGGCCATGCCTGGGTGGTAGGGGTCCTTGAGGATAGAGGCTGCTTTCTGAAGATTGCCTCTTGAAGCTGTCCTCGATGGAGTGAAGATAGGTGCCCGTGATGACACAGGCAGAATTAACAACCCTCTCGTGTTTTTTTCTTGACCTGAGCATTGGCACCTCCATACCAGGCAGTGATACAACCAGCAAAAATCCTCTCCACAGTATACCCTTAGATGGTTTTGAGAGTCTTTTCAAGAGAGAAAACAGGGTGTTGAAGGTTGCATATGGCATTGAGTTGGGTATTAAATGGAAAAGTTGGCACATCATGAGGCAACTGTACAAGTTGTTGATGAGATTGTGTGCATTTCTGGCCGGCCAACTGAAGGAAGGACATCATTATGTTGGAAAGAGTGCAGAAGAGATTTATCAGCATGTTACCACAAATGGAGGGCCAGAGTCATTGGAAGAGGTTAGGTGGGCTGGGACTTTATTCCCTGGAGCTTTTGAAGTTGAGATGTGTTCCAAGTCTTTAACCTGGAGGACTCCATACCCAGAAATAAAGGATTCACTTGCTGTGTGGTGAAGATTCACCAAACTGATTCCAAGAATGGACGAAGTGAGAGGAAAGTGCTACATTTTCCAGACTCCATGGTTGAAGTAAAAACACAAGGCTGGAGAAACTCAGCAAGTCAAACAGTGTACTTTATATTGCAAAGATAAGGATGCATAACCAATGTTTCAGGCTTGAGGCCTTCATCAAGGTTTGGACAGAATGTGGCTGGGTGCCTGAATGAAATGATGGGGTGAGGAGTTGCAGGGGGAGGAGCATCATTGAGATATTTTTTAAAAAATCATGAGTGGCATGGATAATATGAATGCTCACAGTCTTTTTATTCCCCAGGGTTGATAAATCTAGAAATAGAAGGCATAGGTTTAAGGTGAAAGGAGAGAGATCTAAGAAGTATCTGATGGACAACTTTTTCATGCAGATGGTAATCCATACCTGGAATAAGACACAAGAGGAATCTATAGAAGCAGGAGTGATTTTGACATTAAAAAATACATTTGGATGTTTGGATAGGAAGGTTTTGGAAAAATATGAACCAAACACAGGGATATGGGATGAGTCCAGAATGCCAATTTGGTTGGCATGAATGAGTTGGGATGAAGGACCTGCTCCATGCTTTATAGCTCTATGAGTCTTTGGGCATCAGGGTATGAACTCAGATTGCCGAAGATTCTCTGCAGTAACAGCACCGGTTGCACAAATCTTGTCTCATTGCTCATGTGAGACAAAAGGCAAAATAAGATCATGGAAATTTGGAAAGGTGCAAAAGCTCATTTTGCTTGCCAATATCTTCAGGGAACAAAATCTGCCAATTTTTTTTGCCAGGTCTGGCCGAACCCAACAATATGGTTGACTCCAAAATGGTCCCGTAAAACATTTGGTGATTCAATAACATTATAAGAAAAAAAGAATAAAACCAGGAAAACAATCCAACCAACAAAATAGGACACAGAAGATATCATCCCAAACCAGTCCATCTTGAGTAATGTAATTATTTATAAATAGGGGCATTTGTTATTACACAAAGCTTAAGAAATAGGCCTAAAATTCTGTCATTATGGTCTCCAGCCGCCTATTCTCTGAATAGAGGCTGGATATGCTTAATTTCTATTTCTATGACAGGCATGTCTATCCATGACCTCATGCATTGTCAAACCATGGCTACCCATAAATTGGAGGAGCAACACCTAAAATTCCAAATAGGCCTTCCCATTCTCCCTCTCTTCCCCATCCGAGTTTCTCCAGCCTTGTGTTTTTACTTCAACCATGGTGAAGACACAAAGACACAATTGCACAAATTTAAATTAAATTAAATTAAATAAGGACATGGTAGAAGCCAATTCCAGCCACTGAAACCTGTGCTGTCTAATTACACCCAATTAACAATTCTGAACATTTTTGGAGGATGGGATGAAACAGGAGCATCCATTGAAAATTCATGCAGGGTCACTGTGAGAACGTACAAACTCCTAAAAGAGAGCACCGGATTTGAACTCAGGTCGCTGACACAGGAATATAGAATATAGAACAATACAGCTCAGTACTGGCCCTTCAGCCCTCAATGTTGTGCCAACCCATATATTCCTACCTAATAAAAAAGTACTAAACCCTCCCTATTTTTCCTTCCATCCATGTGTCTGTCTAAGGTCTCTTAAATGCCTCCAATGTTTCAGGCTCCTTCACCATTCCTGGCAAGACACCCACAACTCTCTGTGTAAAAAGCTTAGCCCTGATATCCCCCATAAACTTCCCTCCCTTAACTTTGTTCATATTGTCCTCTGGTGTTTGCTATTCCTGCCCTGTCCACACTACCGATGCCTCTCATAATCTTGTAGACCTTTATCAAGTCTCCTCTCATCCTTCTAAACTCCAAAACAAATAGTCCCAGCTCTGCTAACCTTGTCTCATAAAAATTGTTTCTCAGTCCAAGCAGCATCCTGGTAAATCTCTGCATCTTCTCCATAGCTTCCACATTCTTCCTATAATAAACAAACCAGAACTGAACACAATATTCCAAGTGTGGTCTTACCAAAGATGTGTAGAATTACAACATGACCCCTCTACTCCTGAATTCAATCCCCCATTAATGAATCCCAGCATCCCATAGGCCCTCTTAATTATGCTATCAATCTGTGCAGTGACCTTGAGGGATGTATGGATTTGGACCCCTCTGTTCATCCACACTCTTAAGTAACCGACCATTTACTCTGTACTCAGCCTTCTAGTTTGTACTCCCAAAATGCATCACCTCACCCTTATCTGGATTGAAATCCATCTGCCACTACTCTGCCCAACTCTACATCCTGCCCACACCCTCTGCAACCCTCGACCACCCTCAGCTCCATCTACAACTCCTCTAACCCTCATGTCATCCACAAACTCACTGACCCATCCTTCTGCCTCACAATGAGCAGGGTCCCAGTACTGATCACTGCAGATCTCCGCTCATCCTCGACCTCCAGGCAGAACACCTCCATCACTACCCTCTGCCCTCTTCCCACAAGCCAGTTTTTTTTATCCATACAGTCAAGGTTCCACTGATCCCACACCCCATGATTCTCTGGAAGAGTCTCTCATGAGGAACCCCATCAAAAGCCCTGCTAAAATCCATGTAGACCACATCTACCGCCCTACCATCATCAATTTCTTTCATTACCTCCTTGAAAAAAATCAGTTAGACTAATGAGGCATGATCTTAACTTCACAAGCCATGATGACTATCCTTGAGTAGAATGGACTTCTCCAAATCTCATAGATCCTTATCCTTAAGAATCTCTCCAAGTCTGCACATCAGAATATATAAGACCCACTGGTCTACAATTCCCAGGACTACATTTTTTAAAAAGGGGATTACATTTGTCATTCTCCAATCCTCCGGCACACCCCCCCCCTCCCCCTGCCCCACACCTCCCACACACCCATGGCCAAAGAGGATTCAAAGATCATAGCTACTGCCCCACCTATCCCCAACCTCCCACAGCAGCCTGGGACACATTGCACCTAGCCCCGGGGACTTGCCAGGGCTTTGTGTTAGCTGCTGTGCTAACAGACCCACCCAAGCACCAGGTGATGTTGAAGCTCTAAAGTTCTGCAACATCCCATTGTAAATCATGAACAAAAAAAAAAACTGCAGATGCTGGAAATCTGAGAGAAAATGTTGGAAACATTTAACAGGTCAGGCAGCATCTGAACAAGGAGAAACAATTCATTTGGGCAAGAGAAAAATGCAAGCTAGTTTCCACTTGGAGAGAAGGTAAGGAAGAACAAAGGAGATATCTCCAATAGGACAATTAGTGATAGCTACATCATTAAGCCTCACATTTGACCATGAAACTAAAATAAATTCTTGTCACAGAGATCCTTATCCAAACAGCATGGGACTAAAATGAGTTTTAATCCCACCATTTCTGCTGAGGAATTAAATTACAAATAAAACAATCAGGAATCATAAAATGATGGTTAAATTCAGTAACATTAAATTGCTGAATTATCTCAAGTACCCATTTGGTTCATTTATATTCAGAGAAGGATGTTGTCTGCCTTCCTTACCTGCTCTGACCCAGATGTGGCTCAAGACCAACAGAATTGTGTGACTTTACCATACTTGACATTTCATGGACAATTAATGCCAGACTTTAGAATTAAAAAAAAAATGCTTCTATCCCCACCTTCATTAATTGTTTTGAGAAGAAAGAATATAAAATTTTAAAGGAACAATGTTTCTGGTTGAACCCCTCAAGTAAATTTAACAAACCTGAACCTTCAGCTAACCTGCAAGGGGTACAGCACCTTTGTTGGTAAATGTAGCAAGGTTAATTGCCATCTCTGCAATCATCAAGACTGACCAAAGAAAGATATTTACCATCACAATTTACTACAGACATTTAATTGATAAACCATCTTTGCTTCTGTCTTTGAACCCTGTTCTTCACTATTGTGCATCTCATCAGTATCCACATCCCTTTCCTTGACCCCAAACACAAAAACTGCATTGCCTCTGCTTATCTAACAAAATTTCATTCAGCTTCATTGGATTAATGAATTAAGGGATATTAGCTTCCAATGTGATTTACATCCATTGATTAAATGTCAGGATTGAAAAGCGGTAGGTTAAATTATGGCAGACAGACAGAATAAAGCTAAGGAGGTTGTAACCTTATTTAAAGCAGCTACTTATCAATCCACCATGTTATTTATAAAGTAGTTTGTCGCATTTAATGTTTGAAATTTACTTCTGAAAGCTGTTAACTCTCTGTTTTCTACTTCACTGGAGATATTGCATTTGCTGGCTTGTTTCGTAAAACCAAGGATTCTTCACAAAGCTCAGCTCTGATTGCAAGTCCCTTTGGTAATAAAGCACTGGATGATATTGAAGCTCAAACTAATGAAAAGCATGTTCACACTTAAATTATATAAATGTTAGATAATGGCCTGACCCAGCTGTACACTGTTCTCTCTCTCTTTTCTCTGACCACATTCTCTCTCTTCTCTGACCTCTCTCTGACTCTCTCTCTTTAACCTTTCTCTCTCTCTTCTCTGATCTCTTGCTCTCTCTAATTCCTCTCTATCTCTGACCTCTCTCTCTGACCTTTCTTTGATTGTCTGACCTCTCTCTTTCTCTCTCTGATCTTTCTCTCTGACCTTTCTCTCTATCTCTCTCCATCTCTCCCCCTCTCTTTCTCTCTCCAAGGCAAGTTTCTGATTGAGAAGTTGCCCCTTTTTGTACCCTTTCTTAACCTCTAACAACACACTTTCAGGATACCGACTGTATTTTCTGACCTTAATTTTTAAGGTGCTGGAGCTCACCAAAAACGCCGACAAGGAAATGTTGGAGCAGCCGCCATGAAGGTGCCGAAGTGGCGCTCCGGTGAGATCCAGCAGCACTGCACCCCTCTCTTCCGATCTCTTGTTACCTTTGGGTTGAAAATATGTTTTTCACCCTCATCTGACCCTGCATTCCGCAAGTTGTCACAGCATTGCTACTTTCCAAGCTGATGACAATTTTTGTCAGACAGCCACCATTTTATGTTTGCAAAACAAGGGGGAATCAATGCACATTCTGTAAAATTAAATTCTTTCCTTACAGGCAACCATTTGCTGAAGCTGAATTCCTCTCCAATTAATCAATGTTTATTACTATGCTTATCATTGGGTGAGTGCTGGGCAGACACTAAATTCTGATGACCATACAACAATTTCTTCAGTCAGAGCACTGCTGCATTTTGAACTGAACTTGCCCACATCACCATCTGCTTATTGGAGGTGAGGCTGCTCATCTGGAACTTAGAATTGGACTTAAATGAGCTAGTAAGTCTGGATTTTATTATCTTCATGAAATCACAAATCAACAGCCCCAAATTAGCCCAGACACTAGATCCATTTCACTGTGCAGCTGCAGAAAATAAGGATTGCAAGTAAGGCATAGATAAGATAGAGGTAGGTACGTTGTTCCTATTGGTGGGGAGACTACAACTAGGGGACATGACCTCAGGATTTTGGGAAGTAGATTTAGTTTGGCATGAGGAGGAATTACTTTTCCTAGAGGGTGGTGAATCTATTGAATTCACTGCCCATGGAAGCAGTGGATGCTACCTCAGTAATATATATTTTAGACAAGGTAGGGGAATTAAAGGATATGGGGAAAAGGCAGTTAATAAATCATTGAAAATTTCCCTGTGAGTGGAGTACGTGCCGCGCATAGATCTCGTCCACCTGGACTTTGTACTGGTCCTTCAGGGTGTCCATTGCAGCTCTGTATATCTGGCAGTCCTGGACCATCTGGTCGACTTGGTGCCTGATGTCCGAGAATAGCAGGTGGAGCTTGTCCTTGTTGTCCTGCCGCTGTAGAGAGTGTGAGGAACTTGTCGAAGCAGCGGCACTAGAGCGCGAACTTCTGTATCTTTCCAGGCGATCCAACTTCATGTACTTGTCCATGTTCTGAAGAAAGCCTTGCAAATAAAACTGTTGCACGATCAATTGCGCAAAAACTGAAGTAATCAAAACTGAAGGCTTTCATTAGCAAGAGATGGACAGCATCCCTGTATTGGTCACTGACCCGGACTCGAATTGGGGGCAGGCTTGTGACATGACAGCCTTTATGGGGAAGAAAGGGGAAGGAGTTACAAGCCACCCTGTGAAAGCAGGGTCAACAAGAAAAGGTCATGTAATTTACATATGCAATAGTGGTTTCACCACAATCAGATCAGTCATGAATGGCAGAGCAGACTCGACGGTCCAGATGACCAACTCCTGCTCCTATTTCTTATGTTTTGATGCATCTGTGCATTGTACTTGCATAAATGACAACAAACTTTCATCTCATTCACATATTAATCACCCTGCAAATTGCCTCCACTATTCATAAGCCCCCATACTCTAAAAGGTTGGATTTTAACCCTGTTGGGATGGTGGGTTTGAGGGGATCACGCAAATTATATTGTACTTGGAGGATTAGATTATAAGGATCAGACTGTGTGATCTTGGATGTCTCCATGGGATATGATTTGAGTCAATGCCTTCTTGGCCACATTGTGTCCAGCCTGTAACATATTTGAAAAGCTCTGAGTTAAATGTTTTGTTAACAGCTGCTAAGTTTGATTTTCAAATGCTGGTCGTAGATATCTGGTCCAGGGAGACCAGTGCTCAATTCATCACCTCTCAGGCTTCCCTAAACATTTCACTGAGCTTATTAAAAATGACAATATTTTGCCACAGAAGAATTCATGTGTGAGAAACAGAGGAAATAAAATAAAGTTCTTCAATGGATTTTTAAAATATCTTTAACAAATGTATTTTTTTTAGAAGTCTTCATACTTTCTGAAATATTGAAGTATATATAAATTTTAATAATTTAAGATTATTACGACAAAGTGCTCTGCACAAACCAGAGCTTAACTATACCAACAATTCCAATGCCTTGTAAATTGCAGAGTTTTTGATGAGTGGAATTCCATTATATTTTTGATGGGTTATTCAGTGCTAATAACTCAAAATGGACATTAGTAATTGTGATAGTACAGATCTATCACCAATGTATATAGTGTATATAGTTACAGTATCTAGACTGTGCTTACAGCGATTGGCTGAGAGCTAAGCCACACCTTCTGTCTGGGCCTTAAAGGGTTGTGTCCCTAGCCAAGTCGGATCATTCCGGACTGGTCGGCCACCTGTGAAGAGCTCCTGTCTTTTGCTAATAAAAGCCTTGGTTTGGATCAACAAGTCTTTGATTCTTTCGACGAGCTCTACAGTAATGAAAGAATATCGAGAGTGCATAATGATGACTCACATTGAACTCAGGATTTGATCCCAGGATCATGAGCGTGAGTGAAATCAGGATGAAATCGAGCCATTATATAATTATACTGAGTAGCATTATTGTTAGTTCTGCCATGTTTGCATCATGGCAGAAATCAAGTAAGGAACTGGCCCGAGGTTCAACATGGGGGTGCCAACAATGGGCTGGCACTCAGTGGCCCAGACTCAGTGCTGAGATGTTCAGCTCCAGATAGTGCCCTAGATATGCTAAAACCATTGTGAAGGACTGGCAGCATCTGCTCCACATGAGGACACACTGTCTAAGTTCCTACACTTCCAAAACCATTTCCTGTTCAACAACAGGATAGTATCATTCATGGAACCATCCAACATCTCAATTCAGTTTCATGTGTGGACACAGTCCTCTATCAACACCTCAAGCTCAATCTTTTCTTGTGTTCCTGTAGCCATCAACTTTCCAATCTCATAAAAAGCTATAAGACCATAAGACATAGGAGCAGAAATAGGCTAATCAGCCCATTGAGTCTGCCCCACCATCAAATCATGAGTTGATACATATTCCCACTCAGCCCCACTCCCCAGCATTCTCCCATAACCTTTGATGCCCTGGCTAATCAAGAAACTATCAATCTCTATCTTAAGTACACCCATTGACGCAACTTCCACAACCACCAATGGCAACATATTCCACAGATTTGCCACCCTCTGACTGAAGAAATTTCTACACACTGTTCTAAGTAGTACCCTTCAATCCTGAAGTTGTACCTTCGTGTGCTGGACTCTCTCATCATGGGAAACAACCTTTCCATACTCTATCTACTCTGTCCATGTCTTTCAACATTCAAATTGTTTCAATGCAATCCCCCTCATTCTCCTGAATTACAACAAATACAGGCCAAGAGTTGTCATAAACTCATCTTCTCCCCTTAATTCTTTTCCTTGGTATATTCAGGGCTAATTTACTATAGCTAATTAATATCTTTAAGTCACAAAAGTTCTTAAGAAATCCAGTAGAACATTATGCATCTGGAATTAGAGGAACTCCCCTGGTGTTGTGATCAGAATAGGTTCAATGGGCTCAAAGAGGATCAAGGTTGTACATGTGTTATTAACAAACAGTGGTCTTTATTTACGCACAGGAGAAATCACAGAAGGACCCATAATCACACAGACTAACATACACAGCACACAGGCACAGTATACCGAGAAACAAGGGTTTAACTTCTTCAGCGCCCACCACCCACAGGCACAGATTACCATGTAACTAATGACATGTAACTAATGCCTAAAGAAATCTCTTGGTGCCTGCCACATTGACCACCGCCAGTGGGCTGATAACGCCTCAAACCGTGCATCTTGGCGCCTCACAGTTTGGCGGGCAGCAACCTCCTTTGAAGAAAACCGCAGAGCCTACCTCACTGACAAAAGGCAAAGGAGGAAAAACCCAACACCCAACCCACCAATTTTCCCCTGCAGCCACTGCAACCGTGTCTGCCTGTCCCGCATCGGACTTGTCAGCCACAAACGAGTCTGCAGCTGACATGGACATTACCCCTCCATAAATCTTCATCCGCGAAGCCAAGCCAAAGAAGACCAAAATGACTACACATATGAACCTAATTTCAAGTGTCTCTGCTGCTTGGGATCTGGGACAGACCCCTTGGGTCAGCCCTCTGGAGCTGCCTGTGGCTTGCAGGCTGTAGTTCAGCAATGGTCAGAACTAACAGAGTCATACTCAGCAAAAATGCAAAAATAACTACACATCGAGTACGAATAAATAACTACTAAATGTTAGCAACTCCCAATTGGGAATACGAAGGTTAAACACATAGTACCATCAACTCCTTCTATCTCTAGCAGGCACAACACACTAATAAACATTAATTATAACTAACAAGTATATCAAATGAACCTTGTCTCCAGCATTTCCCACCACTTGGGATCCAGGGAGGGGCCATTGCATTAGGCCCTCTGGAGCTGCCTGCAGCCTGCAACCTGGAGTTCAGTGATGGTCTCCATGCAACAGCAGCAAACTAAGAAAGAGAGGACAGAGACTGCACGCACTTGGCTTTTTCCATGCAAGACCCGTCCACGTGGCCTTCGAGGACCAATCATGCATCAGCCTCACCTGTTGGCAGATCTAACCCTTGATTAGCAGGTGAGGTACCTTCTGACTAGGCTCCAGCCAGAGAGGTCACATGACTCTCTGCAATCCACATTCCCAGCAGATTCCAGACCGAGAGGCCACACTATCCTCACAATCCATATTCCCACCAGGTTCGCGATGAAGAAGCCACGTGACCCTCCACAATCCACTCAACACTTGGGAAACATGGACCTTAAGGCCATGATTTCATTTCTGGACATTAATTTAGCTTTGGTATGTATTTATCAGAAGAAGGATAGCAAGGTATAACCATTCTTAACAAAAGGGAAGTAAAAATGGTGCAGACTTAAGAGGCTGAAAGGCTTGTTTCTATGCTATAACAAATCAACAATAATTGGACTTCTTCATATCACAATTCACCCAAATGGAGAATTTATAGTCTCTCTCCCTCTCTCTCTCTCTCTCACTCACTCACTCACTCACTCACTCTCCCCCACACACTGTTTTTTTGAGGTTTTGGAGAAGGTCAATAAACTGGTTGATAAAAATGCATGCATCTGTCAATCTCCTTAACCAGTGTCATCAATATTTCACACCACCAAATAATAGCAATAAGGAGGCAAGCTTTGAGGTGACAATGGAAGCATAGAAGAAGCTGACAGGGATGTAAAATTGATGACTACCTCATCTTTAGAAAATTGAAAGACAAGAAAAAAATTCCATTATCCTTCAACATGATTTCTGCAGATGGGAAGTAAAATAGAAATAAATAGATGATAAATATTGTATTGAAGAAAACAAGTATTAGGCTGTTCAAATGTTTCATCTTTTACATACATTTCTGTACATATTAGTCACTCAATATCTCAGTATTTAACATAGCTCCTACAAACAGGCACTTTATGAAGAATATTATTCAACAGAGTGAGGTAATTAGGCCCATTGAGTCTATGTTGGTTCTCTACAGAGCAGGCCCGATGCATTTTTCCCTTGCCATTTCTCCACAAATGTGTACATTATTCTTACTCAGAGCTCATCAAACTCATCCTTGGAACACTCAATTAATTCTGTTCCACCACACTGAGTTCTGAATCCAAACTATCTTTCCTTGAGCCATGATGTCGCAGTCTCATAGAGGATGGAAAAAGGCCTTTCTGCTCAACTTGTCGGTGGCAATCAAAATGCCCCACTTTTCTGCACTTGGGCCTTATCCCTCTAAACCTATACTATTCATGCATCCTTCTAAATTACACTCCACCTTAAGTAATCCCTATTTCATGAGTGTTCTGTGATTAGTAAGGGATTGCTTAAGGTGATCTGTGAGTAAGAAGAAAAGGTTTGAAAACCACTATTTTAAATCATACCAAATGGACTCGTTATGTGCAGGGATTCATCAGTGAATAACAATTTTTCTCAAGCAAATTATTTCAGTGACAATTGGGTCTAGAGCTGTGGTTCTCAACCTTTCCTTCCCAATCACATATCACCTTAACCAATCCTTTACTAATCACAGAGCACCTATGGCATAGGGATTGCTTAAGGTAGAATGCGAGCTTAGGGGGCAGTTTGAAAACCACTACTCTAAATGTTGCTTCATCAATGTATTATACAACTGCACATGACCTCCCAACTCCTCTGCCCTCTGACTGATGAAGGCCAATATGCGGAAATCTTTTTTGATTACTCTTATCTACTTTTGATGCCGCTGTACCTGTATTCCTAGATCCCTTTACAATCCTTCCCATGTCCCTACCATTCACTGGGTAGGTCCTACGAATGTCAAACCTCCCAAAATGCAACACCTCACATTTCTCTGTACTATAATCTTCTGTCCTCTAGAGGAATTTCATAAGGAGGCAGAAATGGGTTATCTATTTTGGCCTGAGGCTGGCTGATAAACATTTTGGCCTGTCCTTTTTCACTAGCGGGCAAAAATATCGTTCTTTCAAAATAGGTCCAAAAATTGTTCTATTTACATAACGGAAAGGCAACTGAGAAGGCACAATGGAATTTATTGCACTGAGTAATCTGAAGATGAACATTATTTAAAGAACACTCTCATCTATTTATACTTCTTTGACTCTTCCATTGTATTCTTACACTACTTAATATTCACAGCCATGCAGTTAAAAACTAATCTTTACCATGAAGTGTTTAATTGTGCGGTATAATTATCATATCAAAATCTCTTTCACCTTTGCAGATAACTGCTTTTTTTTTGTTTAAGTACAAATCTAACTGGGTTGCTGACAAGTACAGAAATATGGCTTTACTCTGTTCTATGGCCTCAGGTCACTGATGTTCATTATCTGTCAATGACATTTATCAGTCAGGAATGACATCACTGATAACAGTCATTCCCATTGCTGCTCATGGGTAGTATGAAAGAGCAATGGTAAGTGTTGACCGCAAAGAACATTTCTGCACTAAAGCAATTTAGTTCAAGTCAAGTTCTGTCCTGAAGCAGGCAATGGATTAAATTATTCTCACCTCTTCCTGGTGATTCAATCTCTGACATCTCCTCTTCACGCTCTTTCTCATCACCAATTTCTCAATGCATAATTTTTTAGAAAAATGTCAAATTTAAGAGAGTCGATCAAAATGTATCTAGTTTCGCTGGTCTAAGATTATCTCTAAGCCTGAAAATTAAGGAAAAAAAATGAGGAGATGTGTATTAATATAACAAGAAGGTATCATTTTAAGATAGACACCAGCCTGTGCACGGTTAGCAGAGGTTCACACAGACTTGATAAAGCATATGATTAAAAATTAGGATGGTATATTTCTGAACAGGGCAAAGGCACTCTAAATTAAAAAAAGATGTGTAACTTTCCTATTTCTTCCTCCTCAAGACTGACCTCCAGTTTCTCAATTTGTCTCCCAGACACCCTTATTCAACATGAAGATTTCCTGCCATCTTTTATTCTCCCTATCACAGCTCTTCCACAGGCCCCTCAATCCCTTTCCAATTTCCACTCCATCCCTTTCATCTCAAAAAAAAATCATCAATTTGGAAAGCTAACACTGCTCTGCCTTCTAAGATGCTGGTTGGTCCTTATAGCATTTCCAGCATTTTCTGTTTATCTCAGGTATTCATTCTGCACCTTGGGTGGTTCCAGCTCCTGATTAGGCTACATCTGCTGATGGTGAACGGAAGGAGAGCAAGGCAGCACTGTTGGTGTCGCAGTTGACACAACACTATTACAGCACCACCTCCCCAGATTTAAATCCATTGCTGTTTTTTTTAAGGAGTTGGTACCCAGTGACCTGTGTGGGTTTTCTCTGAGTGCTCCAGTTTTCTCCTACCCTCCAAAATGTCCAGGGTTGGTAAGTTAACTGAGTATAATTTAGCAGCTTTTCTCTGAGTGCTCCAGTTTTCTCCTACCCTCCAAAATGTCCAGGGTTGGTAAGTTAATTGAGTATAATTTAGCGGCATGGGTTGAAAGAAACTGTTCTTCAACCTAAAGGTTCTGGCTTTCAGGCTTCTCAACCTTCAGTCTGAAGGTAGCAGTGAGAAGAGGTTGTGACCAGGCTGACGAGGGTCCTTTATGAAGGTGGCTACCTTCCTTTTTTTAAATATTTTATTTAATACTCCATACATGCAATCACTGAAATTATTATAATACAGATAGCAAAAAAAGAACAAATTGATTATGTACCTGATGCTTTTCACCCCACTCCAATACCCCTCCATCCCACCCAACCTCCCCCAAGAAATAAAGCAATATATAAATTGAAAAAGTTAAAAAAATGTTTATACGTATAAAAAGATAAGCAGAAAGTAAAAACGGATCTCTGGATTGAAGGGAGAGATGTTGTGCAGTACATCTCATCAGTTCTAACATAAACATAGAGGAGAATTCTGCTGGGCTAGAGGGATATCACTACAAAATTAATCCCATTATGTGAGTGAATGGGCACCAGATTTGTAAAAATATATTTATTTCTTAAATTATAAGTAATTTCTTCCAAAGGAAAACAACTTTGAATTTCAGCATGCCACCTTGGCAGAGTTAAAGATATATCCACTTTCCAAGCAATTGCAGTACATTTTCTTGCCACTGCTAATTCCAATTTGACAAATTTCAATTGATAAATTGATCATTTCAATTTAGAAGTTGTACTTTCAATATTTCCTAATAAAAACAGATCAGGATTGAATAGAAAAATAACTCCTGTAACTTCTTGTATAAAATTAATTAGAGACACCCAAAAGAGTTTCACATTTGGACAAGACCGCGTTGAATGTATGAAAGATTAGTAGTGCAAAGAAATCTGTACTCAAAGTCCACTTGTAAACAAATAAAGAACTATAAACAGGTAACAAAATGTAAATAAATTGGGAGAGAAGATAAAAAAAATCAATAAAGTGCACAAGTACGAGTCCTTAAGTGAATCCATTATTGAGTTTGTTACTGTGGATTCTGATGCCAGAGGGGTAGCAGCTGTTTCTGAACCTGGTGGTGTGAGTCTTGTAGCACCTACACCTCTTTCCTGATGGAGCAGCGAGAACAGAGAGTGTGCTGGGTAGTGTGGATCCTTGATTATTGTTTCTGCTCTCCAACGGCAGCATTCCCTGTAGATTTTCTCAATAGTGAGGAGGGTTTTGCCTATAATGTCCTGGGCTATGTCCACTACCTTTTGCAGGGCTTTATGCTCAGGGATATTGGTATCTCCATACCAGACTGTGATGCAGCTGTCAACACACATTCCACCACACCTCTGTAGAAATTTGCCAGGATTCTGGTGTCATACCAAACCTCCACAAACTCCTGAAGATGTACAGACACTGACATGCTTTCTTCACGATGCCATTCATGTGTTGGATCCATGAAAGATCCTCGGAGATAATGACTCAGAAGAAGTTAAATTTGCTCACCCTTTCCTTCTCTAATTCCCCCAGTGATTACAGGATCGTACACCTCTAGTTTTCCCTTCCTGAAGCCAACAATTAGCTCCTTAGTTTAGGTGACATTGAGTGCAAGGTTGTTGTTCATGCACCCTTCAGCTAAGTTTTCAATCTCCCTCCTGTTTACTGACTCTTCTCCTTCCTTTATACAACCCACTACCATAGTTTCATCAGCATATTTATTGATGGTATTATTGTCGTACCGAGCCACACAGTCATAGATCGAAAGCATTACCTTCTGGAGCTTTCAGCATTCCTAGGCAGTCAGATTCCCAAACCAGACTGTGATGTGAACAGTTAGTATATTTTCCATAGTTCGTCTGTAGAGGTTTGATAGATTATTTGACAGTGCCAAATCTCTTCAGATTCCTGAGAAATGAGAGGTATTGGTGTGCCTTCTTCATGTTATTCCACAATATGCGGACTCCAAGAAAGTTCTTCTGAAATATGGACTTCCAAAAATTTGTTAGAACAGGTTCTAACCTTACCTATCTCCCCTCTTCACCTCCATCCTATCAATGCAGACAGTGTCTTTGGCCTTGCCTTCTTAAAATCAACAATAAACTCTTTGGTCTCAGTGCATTGAAGTCACCATAATTGTGTAGATTATAGTGAGACAATATTTCCAGAGATAGACTTGCATTTATGGTCATTCAGGGAAGTTCCTTCTCATTAATGCCTGGAATAATTGAAGTTTATGTTTATTAGCATCCATTAGTACAATTTAACTAAACAGGGTTCTCTGATCCTCAGTGTAGGAACATGCAGACTCGCAACTAGACATATCACATACAGACAAACAATACATATGCAGTACTCACAGTATATATTTGTGTTATCGTCAAATTTTTTGGACTACTTTTTCAGGCAATATAAATAGAGGATGGGAGGAATCGATTTATACATGGGTCAAGATCACATCAATGTTGGGGGGTAGATTTGTGCCGGGCTGCGGACTGCCAGAGACTGGCTCGAAACTGGCTAAAGTGGTACCAGATATCGGAACCTGGATGCAAGGGACTGCCGAGGGCGCTGAAGGTTTCCTGATCATGTCGGAAATTCGGGTCTGGAGCTCGAATTGCCAATGGTTTGAACTGGACTGTGTGACTGCAGAAGCTGTGGAGGCTCTGGAGGCGAATCTACGGACACGGTGACTCTGGGCGGACTCTCTTTTGCTTCTCTTTCTTTGACTGTAAGAGGTAATTCAGGCAATTTTTGTCGATGGCAAACCTTTCTGCCTAGAGCGGGCAAAAGCAATTTCATGTAATATTACAATGACAATAAATTAAATCTTGAATCTTGAAACTTTTGACCCAGGTAAGCACCTGCGTCGTTCAGTGCATCAGGAGCTCAGATGGCTGGAAACAAGTAGCAAGTCCACGGTGGGGTTTCGTGAGTTCAGATGAGTGGCTAGCCAGAGTGTCGGGAGTTCGGATAGGTGAGAATCCGTGGTGGAAATCCTTGGATGGGCAGGTGGCCAGAATGTCAGGAGCTCGGTAGGTGGGTGGGCGGCTGGGCAAAGCTTCACTCTTTGGGCTTCGGGACCTCCAGTGGGTGGATGGTCAAGGCATCAGGAGCTCTGGTGAGTGGAGAGCCACAGCGAAGATTCACTGTTGGGGTGTCGTGAGCTTGGCTATGTGAATGGTTGGGGTCAAAAATGGGAGGGGGGGTGTTGACTTTTACACGCATCATAACAATACCCGATTTTAGCCCAAAAAAGGGTGTGTAGTCCATTACTCTGTATCGATGATTACACGTGTACATACATATATCACATTAAATAAATATTGTTAAATAGATCATAGAGTCTTGGAAGGTCTGTATGGGTCTTTCATCAGTCATTCAGCAGCCTCAATATCCGTGGGAAGAAGCAGATTCTCAGCCTGGTGATTCTGGCTCTGATACTCCTGTTTCTTTTTCCTGTTGGGAACAGCCAAAAAATTCTGTGTGCTGTGTGGGTGGTAGGGGTCCTCAAACATTGTGTGAGCCCTCTACAAACAATGATCCCATAAGATCACAACAATGGAGGGGGGGGGGATGGAGGGAGACCCCAGTGATCCTCTCTACTGCGGATTGTCATTCAATCCAATGCTCTATAGCAACCATAGCACACTGCAATGCAGCCGGCCAGGATGATCTCGATGGAGCTCCTGTAGAAAGATGACAGGATGGTGGCCTTGTCCACCTCAGTTCTTTCACTGTTGCGTCTTCCTGACAAGTGAGGAGGTGTTGTGTTCCAAGAGAGGTCACACTTTAAGTGCTCTACAAGGAACCCCCATTCCCTCTACTCAGTTATTAATGTGTAGTGGAGGGTGGTTGTCCCAGTGCATTCTTAAAGCCACAATCATCTCCTTTGTTTTGTCCATGTTGAGACTCAGATTGTAATACTTGCACTATTTCATGAGATTTTTCTCCTCTTGTCTGTAGCGCGCGTCATCATTTTGTTGATGGGGCCGACGACGGTCGTGTCATCTGCAAACTTGAAGACCCTGTTGGAGCTGGATCCGGCATTGCAGTCATGGGTCAGTAGCATGAACGGGTGTGGGCTGAGCACACAGCCCTGAGGTACGCCAGTGCTCAGTGTGACGGTGCTTGACTTTCTGTTTCTAACCCAGACAGACTGCTTTGCTTTAGGATGTCCAGAATCTAGTTACAGAGGGCTGTTGAGTCACAGCAAGGGCAGCTTCTCCACCAGTCTCTGGGCCATGATCATATTAAATGCTGAGCTGCTCAGTGATCAGCAGCCTGGGGTATGAGGCATCGTTCTGCAGGTGGGTCAGGACAGTGTGGAGGGTCAAGCCTATATCATCATCAGTGGGAGGTTTCAGCTGAATGAATATTGAAATGGGCCCAATGTCTCTGGGAGGTGCATTTTGATGCGTTCCATCTCCAGATGCCAAACTACTTCATAATAGTGGAAGTCAATACCACTGGGTGGGAATCATTGAGCCCTGTTACTGTTGCCCTCTTTGGTACCAGGATGATGGTAGTTGTCAAAAATAAACCCCAGAGAGTTGTTAACTTGGCCTGCGACATCACAGGCACCAGACCTCACTCCATCGAGGACATCTACATGAGGGGGTGTCTTAAAAAAGTGACCTCTATCTTCAAAGACCCCCACCCCGCAGGCCTCCACCAGTATGCTACCATCGGGAAAAAGGTACAGGAGTCTAAAGATGAGCATTCAGTGGCACAAGGACAGCTTCTTCCCTGCTGCCGTCAGATTTCTGAATAATGAATAAACCAAAGATATTGCCTTACTTTTCATGCACAATCATTTGTTACTTTTTTATCGTAATGTTGTAAGATGGTTCTAATATGAACATTTGCACTTTGATGCTGCTGGAACACATCGAATTTCATGACTTGTTCATGACAACATATTCTCATTCCCATTCTGAAACCCATGGGGGCAATGGATTGCACCACTGACCTGTTGAAGATGTCCATTAGGACCTCCTTCAGTTGCTCTGTGTAGGCCTTCAGTATCAGACCAAGTATGTTATAGGACATCTGTGGTGGCACGATTGGCGTTGCGGTTAGCCCAACGCCTTTACAGCACCAGCAATCAGGGGCAGGGTTTGAATCCTGTGCTGTCTGTAAGGAGTTTGTACATTCTTCTCCCCATGTCTGCATGGGTTTTCCCTGGGGGCTCCGGTTTCCTCCCACTGTTCAAAACGTACTAAAAACTGTAAGTTAATTGGGTGTCAATTGAGCGGCTCAGGCCCACGGGCCATAAAGGCCTGCTACAGTGCTGTATGTCTAAATTTATACATTTAAATTTAATTTAACATAGAACATTAAAGCACAGTACAGGCCCTTCGGCCCCAGTTCTTGTGCCAACCTATATCAAACAAAAGTAAAATGAAACACTCCCTACCCCATAGCCCTCTAATTTGGTTTCATTCATGTACCTAAGAGTCTCCTAAATGTCCTTAATGTTTCAGCTTCATCATTACCCCAGCAATTCATTCCAGGCAACCACAGCACTCTGTGTCTAAAACTTACCTCTTGATGTCTCCGCTAAACATTTCTTCCTTTACTTTGTACAGATGTCCTTTGGCAATTGCTATTTCTGCCCTGGAAAAAAAAAAGGTGCTAATTTTCAACCTTATCCATGCCTCATTTAGGTCTGGTCCTCCTGCTTTGTGTGGCTTCACATCAGTTAGGGTTCACCTCACCTTGGCTCTGGCTATGCAGAAGGACATAGAGTCCGTGGGACATAAAGCTTTCTTCAGCATCAGCCTGTTCTTCTCAGTGAGCCAAGCCAGGTCAATGTTCAGTTTGTCCACAAGCAAGACTTCATTGTCTTTGACTCACAAGTTTGTCTTGTGGTCTGTTAGATCTTTTATGGTCTTGATACATTGCCACATGTGCCTTGTGTCACTAGTGTCACACAGCTGTGTATATATCTTTTGTGGGCAAGTCCGTACCCACACTTTGCCTTCAGGATTGCACAGGAGAGTTCAGCTTTGACTGATCTTAGTACCAAGTTGACTCCTGGTCCTGAAGGCAGCATTACAAGCTTTGAGAAGTGCCTGACCCTCTGCATCTAACCATGGTTTCTGGTTAGCCCTCATTGTAAAGCATTTGATCTCCATAACATCCTCAATGCACTTTCAGATATAGCCAATCACTGAGCTCATGTACTGTTGTCAGTGCTGCCTCCCTGAAACAGCTCTAATATGTGGGCTCATGTCTGTTCTGTCTAGTAGAGTAGACTGGGCCAATTATCATTTTATTTTAGAAGAAAGAGAGAAACATACAATTCTGAGGGGCTGTGATGTGTTCGATGCTGTCCTTCACGGGGGAGTTAACAAGTAGGTGTGCAGTTTCACATTGATAAAACATACATTTAAGAAATGAGGAACGATTTCCTCTCTCAAATTGTGATTTTTTTTTTTACATTTTTGACTCCAGAGATATGTGGAGGCAGACTTATTGAATATGTTCAAGCTTGACATGGACAGATATTTGAACTTAATTGGTTGTGGGAAACCAGTGAAAGTGATACTTAGTCCAAGAACATATTAGTCATGGTCTTACTGAATGACAAATTACTCTCTGAGGATAATATGGCCTGCTCTTATTACTATGTTTAACGTCTTCATTATCCTCGAAGTGAAGGAATCCATGAGCAAGATGGCTGGTGAGTTTGCAAACTGGCTTTGCATTTTAGCTCATTACAAAGTAGCAATTAAATAATTAAACTCATGTGTGAAATCTATTTCCCAACTGTTTAATCAGCTTCTGTTCAGTCTTTAAAAAGGCTAATGTGCTAAAATTACAGAGAATAGAATTTCATCCAAGCGCCAACACTGAAGGAATGAAATTCAACGCTCATGTGAAATCCATTGACACGATTAAAAGTTGTCCAGAGGCCAGCCTAATTTGAATTATCCAATAAACTATTCCATTTACACAACCTGTCGACTGTTTTACTATTTCTGAACTTGATTCATTTTTAATTGAAAAATTTTGAAATGTCACCTCACCTGGAATACACCAAGCAGCCGGTGTACTGATGAGTTGGAAATTGTGACTAACGGTTCCAAAACAGAAAATAATTATACAGTATTCCTCTTGAGGCTACATGTGCCCTCATCAAAAGATTCTAAATGCAAGCCTCTGTTACAAACTCTTCTGCAGATTTCTGGTTTGGCCACATGCTGCATCAAACACCAGAAATTCATGATTGGAACATAAGCCCCAAAAAGCCATTCAAGAAGGTCTTTGTGAAGTCAGGAATCACTTTGATTTATTTTGTATAAATAGAACCTTGCACTAAAATTTTCTCCCTTTGATATGCTTAAGATCATTGGGTTTAAAGTCACACAGATAGGCTCTTCGGCTCAACTTGTCCATGCTTACATCTGTCTAAGGTGGTCTCATTTGCCTTTGTTTGACCCATATCACTCAAACCTTTCCTATCCATGTACCTATCAAAATGTCTTTTGAACTTTGATGCTACCTTTCTCTACCATTTCCTCTGGGCAGCTCATTTCACATATTATCACCATTTCTGTGTGATGAAGGTGCCCCTCATCTTAATTCCATGCAGACTTGTTTTAGGCTGCCTACCTTGGAAAAAAAATAGCCTTGACTCTTTTCCCAAGTTTAATATACAAAATACAATTTTTGTAAATCAAATTAAAATCACAGCATCTGCAGGATTAACTATATTTACCCAAGTTATTTCTGCAATGATTTTAACAAATAAAAACTTTTCTAGCTTTATCTAGGTCAGTGATTCTCAACCTTTTTCTTTCCACTCACATCACACTTTAAGTAATCCCCAAGCCATTGGTGCTCTTTAATTAGTAAGGGATTGCTTAAGGTGGTATGTGGGTGGGAAGGGAAGGTTTAGAATCACTGATCTAAACCCAATTTTACTGAAATATTTTGCTTGAGAAAAATTGCCATTGACCCACTTCCTTTGGAGTGATGAAACAGTGCGTATAATTAGATATGATGAAAACAGTGGTTTTCAAACATTTTCTTTCTTCCCACAAAACCTTAAGCAATCCCTTACTAATCACAGGGCACCAATGCCCTGGGGAAAACTTAAAGTGGTATGTGAGTGGAAAGAAAAAGGTTGAGAACCACATATGGGTCTCTGAGGCTAAAAGATAGTCTTGCATTTTAACTAATCATTCGATTTATAAAATGGGCAATTCTGTGTGTTTTCTTTGAACTGAAGCATTTTTGTCTGCCCATTCTTATTTTCCTGTTATGTCAATCGTCTTTTGCATGGTATTTAGCCATGTGCATTTCATTCATAAGTTAAGGGGATTTGAGAGGAATGTAATTTTACACGGGGAATGGGTGATAACTGGAACCTGAGACATGCAGGATGCTGCAGGCTCTGTAGTCTGAAGCTAAACACAGCCTGGTGGAGAAACTCAGCGTGTCAAGCAGCATAAGTGGGAGAAAAATAGAAAAAAGCCTGGAAATTTCCTTCAAGAGGAGGTGGTGAAATCCAATGCAATTGCAATTTTTTAGAAATAAGAAATTTTTTGAGGTACTAAAAAAGCTAGGCATATGGGTTCAATGTGGCTGGGCAAAAGGTCTGCATGGAGTTGCTGGGCTGAAAAACCTATTTCTATGTTGTATGAGTATAAGTCGAGCTTCTTGTTATAATCCTCTGTCATGTAAAAAAAAATGAGGTTTTGAACATTGCAAGGGATGAAATATCCTTGGAGAAAGAGCTGAGTAAATAGAAAAGCACAAATCCTGTAGATATTGGAATTTTGAGCAAACAATAAGAAGCTGAAAAGTAACAAACAGGTCAGGCAGCATCCGTGGAGAGAAATAGTCAATCAATATTTTAGTAAGGATCCTTTAACAAGGCAGAGGTAATGAGTGGAAATATGAAGTACAGTAAAACCCCTCTTATCCCGATTTCAAGCAACTGGCAACCTCAAGCAATCAGTTTAAAAAAATGCGGAAAATAATTAAGTTCCAAACACGGACATTTAAAATGGACACACCTTGCTGTTAGTTCACCAATCCACATTACATGCAACTGGAAAATTCATTTATCCAACATCTACCAATCCTCAAAGGTGCTGGATACTGGGAGTTTCACTGTATATCAAGAGGTAATAAGAAGATGGGGGGGGGGGTGTAATGGTTGGTGGGGAAGGAATAAATGATGATAAGGCATTGGACAGAATCATCCAGATGAATCTACTTCACTTGATTGTACTTAGCATGGCCTGGTGACTTGATTGGGTAATTAGTCTTGCAAACATCTGCTCTTTGTGCAAGCTGGACTTCCTGGTTGCCAATCACTTCACCATTCCCAGTTAGACATGTCTGTCTTTGGAATCATCCTTTGTAAGGGTGAGGCCAAACATAACTTGAGTAACAACACATCATGTTCTTCCAAGACTGCCTTAAACCCAGTCCCATGTTCATTGTTAGGTTACACCCAACTTTCCATCTCTGCTTCCAGTGTGTCCATTTTGTCCTTATCTATTCCTATTTTTTTCATTTACATTCCCTTCTTCCCTCCTCCCAGTGGTCGGTATCTGTTTCCCACATTAGCCATGACTTGAATGATGGAGCGGGCTCGATGGTTCAAATGGTCCAACTCTCCTCCTATGTCTTAGAACAGTGGTTTCCAACTTTTTTTCTTTCAACTCACATACTGCTTGAAGTATTCCCTGTGCCATAGATGCTTTGTGATTAGTAAGGCATTGATAAAGGTGGGATGTGGGTGGAAAGAAATAAATTTGAAAACCACTGTTTTAATCATGCCTAATTGACTCGTTATGGGCATGGCTCCATAACTCCAAAGGAAATGGGCCAATGAAAATTTTTCTCAAGCAAAATATTTTGGTAACATTTGGGTCTAGAGCAGTGGTTCTCAACCTTCCCTTTTCACTCACATACCACCTCAAGCAATCCCTTACTAATCACATAGAGAATACTTAAAGTGGTATGTGAGGAGTTGGAAGAAAAATGTTGGGAACCACTGTCTTAGAGTCTCTCCAACCTTCTGTCTGAAAATTAAAACACATTTGATTTCACACTCTCCAAATTCTGATGAAGGGTCAATTAAATGAAACATTGATCCTGCTTCTCTCTCCTCAGATGCTGCCTAATCAGTTGAATGCTTCTAATATATTCTCTTTCGGTGAAAAGAAAATTACTTTCAAATTCCTCCTAACCTCCAGACATGGAGCTCCCATCAAAATAAGTGTGGAGTGCAATTTGACGCAGAGCAAAGTAACAGAGTGGAATAACAGAAACCACTCAACATGTGTGAGTTAGGAGATTTGCAACCATGTTTCTTAGATTTGAAAATGTCTTTTTTTTTCAAACTTTATTTAAAAGATAACAAAAACATAACATACAGTATAGAAATAATCAAAGAAAATTTTGCATTAACACCCATCCCACCCTCCCACCCCTAAAGCCAACTCTCTTAAGGGGAGCAAAAAAATATAGATTATATATATAAAAAGAAAATATTATAAATGTTAATAACATTTCAAAGTATTTCTAAATGCCTATATTTCAAATATGGAGACCATTTACAACAAAAGAAGAATAATATCGTAAATTATAAGTAATTTTTCCATAACAATACATAGTTTCAATTCATTATGCTAACATGATATATTAATCTCAGTATCATCTTTCCAAGTACTAGCAACACATTTACGTGCTACTGATAACACCAAATGTACAAAAGCAATTTGAATTTTATCCAATCCCATTTCCCTTAATGAATACAAATTTCCCAATAAGAAAATCATTGGATCTAACAGTAATATAAAATTATATAATATCCCCAAAACTACTTTAATTCCTTGCCAAAATGATTGAACTTTAACACAATTCCAAGTAGCATGTAAAAAAGTTTCAATACATGAGCCACATCTAAAACAAGAATCTGAATTACTAAACCCATATTTTTTTAATTTTTCCGGGTTCAAATATAATTGATGTAAAAAATTATAATTAACCATTTCATATCTTACATTAGTGAATTTAATTACATTGTCCTGACATATATTCACCCAATCATCTTCAGGAAAAATAAATACTAAATCACTCTCCCTTTTAAGTTTAGATTTCTCCCAATCTGTCTTATCCATACTCTTTCTCTTTGGCTTGGCTTCGTGGACGAAGATTTATGGAGGGGGGGTAAATATCCACGTCAGCTGCAGGCTCGTTTGTGGCTGACAAGTCCGATGCGGGACAGGCAGGCACGGTTGCAGCGGTTGCAGGGGAAAATTGGTTGGTTGGGGTTGGGTGTTGGGTTTTTCCTCCTTTGCCTTTTGTCAGTGAGGTGGGCTCTGCGGTCTTCTTCAAAGGAGGTTGCTGCCCGCCAAACTGTGAGGCGCCAAGATGCACGGTTTGAGGCGATATCAGCCCACTGGCGGTGGTCAATGTGGCAGGCACCAAGAGATTTCTTTAGGCAGTCCTTGTACTTCTTCTTTGGTGCACCTCTGTCACGGTGGCCAGTGGAGAGCTCGATCTTGGGAAGGCGATGGTCCTCCATTCTGGAGACGTGACCCACCCAGCGCAGCTGGATCTTCAGCAGCGTGGACTCGATGCTGTTGAACTCTGCCATCTCGAGTACTTCGACGTTAGGGATGAAAGCGCTCCAATGAATGTTGAGGATGGAGCGGAGACAACGCTGGTGGAAGCGTTCTAGGAGCCGTAGGTGATGCCGGTAGAGGATCCATGATTCGGAGCCGAACAGGAGTGTGGGTATGACAACGACTCTGTATATGCTTATCTTTGTGAGGTTTTTCAGTTGGTTGTTTTTCCAGACTCTTTTGTGTAGTCTTCCAAAGGTGCTATTTGCCTTGGCGAGTCTGTTGTCTATCTCATTGTCGATCCTTGCATCTGATGAAATGGTGCAGCCGAGATAGGTAAACTGGTTGACCGTTTTGAGTTTTGTGTGCCTGATGGAGATGTGGGGGGGGCTTATCCATACTATCTTGTAGCAAATTATACATAACTGAAATATCACCCTTTTTCAGTATAGAGGAAATCAATTATTCAAATCTCGACAAAGTAGGTAAAATCATCTCTCTACCATAATTATCTTTTATCAAAGCTCTAAGTTGATAGCACACAAACAAAGAATTTACAGGTATATCAAACCTTTCTCTCAAATGATTAAAAAAAAGAAATTGCCCCTCTACAAAACAATCTTGTATTGTCTTTATATCTTTAGAATCCTAAATCTTTAAATGATTATTAAATATTGAAAAAGGAATAAGCTGAATGTTATACAATGGAGTTAAAATTGATAATTTATCATTCGATCCTAACACCCTGTTTTTTTTAATCCAGATCTTTAACAAATTTTTCAATATCGGCATATCATTTTGCTGTAACAAAATCAAATTCCAATTAAATATAAATCCATGTATTTCAACCCTAGATATACATGTCATTTCCACTTTATCCCAGCTGGGAGGCTGATCTAAATCCATCAATCTACTAATAAAATTCAACTGGGACACTTCATAATAATTTTGAAAATGTGTTAATTGTAGTCCGCCCAATGTATACTTCCATGTAAGTCTGTGCAACATCACCCTGACTAATTTACCTTTCCATAAAAACTCTCACACTGCTTTATTCAAATCTTGAAAAAAGCCCTTAGAAACTAAACAAGGTAGTGACTGAAATAAATATTGAATTTGAGGAAAAATATTCATTTTAATACAATTAACCCAACCAATCAAAATTAATGGAAGATCTTTCCACTTAATCAAATCTGTTTTAATCCATCTTAATATGGGTACATAATTTAATTGATATGATGATTAATAATTCATATCCACAAACACACATAAATATTTAATTTTACTTGTCCACCTTAATTTTGTAATTGTTTTAAATTCAGAATAATCTCCCTCTCCAACTGGTAAAATTTCACTTTAATCCCAATTAACTTTATATTCCGATAGTTCTCCAAATTTCAGCAAACATTCTTGCAATTTTTTCAATGACCATTTTGGTTCCGTCAAATATACCAACACATCATCTGCAAATAAGTTAATTTTATATTCTTCATTCTTAACCCTCATCCCTCTAATTTCTTCATTTTGTCTAATAGCCTGAGATAACAGTTCAATAACCAATGCAAATAAGGCTGGTGACAATGAGCAGCCCTGTCGAGTTGAACGAGTCAGTTTAAATTGTAAAGAAATCTGTCCATTTATCACCACCCTAGCAATCAGGTTTGTATATAAAGCCTTAACCCAACCAATAAAAAAAGGGCCAAATTTAAATTTCACTAAAACTTTAAATAAAAAATCCCACTCAACCCTATCAGAAGCCTTTTCTGCATCTCATGCAACCACCATAGGATGGTTAGGTTGCTTTCGATATGCCTTGACCAAAGTAATTAATCAAAATATATTATCTGATGCATTTCTATTCTTAATAAAACCTGTTTGATCAATATGTACCAATTTAGGTAAATATTTAGCAAGTCTATTAGCTAATACTTTAGCTATAATTTTATAATCTACATTTAATAAAGAAATAGGTCTATATGAAGACACTTTTAATGGATCTCTATCTTTTTTTGGAATGACAGTTATTAAAGCACTTGAATATGATTCTGGTAACTTCTGATCTTCAGTAACTTGATTCAACACTTCTCCAAATACATTAGAGAAATCATCATTAAAAAGTTTATAAAATTCCACAGGTAATCCATCATTCCCTGGGGACTTTCCATTAGGAATTTCCTGAATAACTTCCTTAATTTCAAAATCCATAAATGGAGATTCCATTTCTTGAACATCATTTCCATCTAATACCGGTAACTTTAATTTAGATAAGTAAAAGTCAATAGAACCATTATCCTGTTTCCCCTCAGAAGTATATAATTTTAGATAAAATTAATAAAACTGGCCATTAATTTCCTAAGGTTTATAAGTAGCTTTTGAATTCTTAACAGCATTAATAGTCCAAGATGTCTGTTCAGCTTTCATTTGCCAAGCAAGTACCTTATGAACTCTTTCCCCCAACTCATAATACTGTCGGTGACTGCCTGCATCTGTCTGCACTCCTGCACTGCCTACTGGGCAGGGGACAATCTACTGTACCTGCAGAGAAGTAACCTGGGAGACTGGCTCCACTCCATCTACTCCCTGCCAGTCACCAGCCCCACATAAAGGCTCATGCCACCCCGGGGCCAGAGCACAGCGTACAGAGCCAGAAAGGATACAGAGCCTGGAGTGCAAGGTTTAAGCTAATTAAAGCCTGTAGTACAGCTTTTCATTGTTTGTGCCTGTTTGTTCGCACTGCAGCGCATCACATGAGGCAAGGTTAGCGGAGCTTTGATGTTTTTATCCTTGAAGTGAAGAAGGATGAGAAGTGACTTAATAGAGGTCTACAAGATTCTGATAGACATAGATAAGGTGGACCGCCAGTGCCTATTTTCCAGGGCAGGAATAGCAACGCACCAGAGGACATATGTACAAAGTGAAGGAGGGTTGTTTCAGGGAGACATCAAGGATAAGTTTTTTTTACACAGAGAGTTTTGCCTTGCCAGGGGTGATGGTGGAGGCTGATGCATTAGGGGCATTTACGAAACAGGCAGCACAGTTAGCAAGGCGGATAGCGCAATGCTGCTAGAATGCCAACAATCGGGACCGAGTTTCACATCCTGCACTGTCCGTAAGGAGTTTGAATCTTCTCATGTTAACGTCGGTTTCCTCCTGGTCCTTTGGTTTCCTCTCACCATTCAAAATCATACTGGGGATTGCAAGTCAATTGAATGTAATTGGATGGCCCAGGCTCACAGGCCAAAAGGGCCTGTTACCATTCTGTGCGTCTAAATTTAAATTTAAATGTAAACAAAAATTCTTTGGCAGGCACATGGAAGAAAGAAAAATAGAGGGTTACGAGATAGGAAGGGTTTAGTTTTGTTTCAGTAGGAATATTGGCTATGATGTTCTATGTTGTATGTCATCTACCTAGTTATCAGGGAATAACCACAGCTAGTAGAGTTCAGACCATGCCATCACAACATTATTAACTTAAAACTGTCAACTTGCAACATGTTTAAAGTCCTTCAGAACGAATCCTGGTTTCTATCGTATTTCTAGAGTAAAAGCAAAGCCACAGATCAATAAGGCAGAGCATTATTCGTGCTCCAAGTATAATCACTGTTCTCTTCTGCAACTGACCATTTGAAGAAGCATTGCACAGAAGAGATTCTAATGGCATGGTTGACAGTGACTTGCTCATTGACTCTTCAACAGGCCGCAGTTCTTTCACTGATGAACAGCAACAGCTTATTAATGCAGCAATAATGCCTTTTCAGAAATATAAATGATGTAATGAAGCCCAATTTCAATGACAAAGAGATAATGGAAATATGCACAACCTATTGAGCATCTAAAACAAAAATAATGTTCTTTCTGTGTCAATTCTACACTTTCTTTTCATCAGAATGTGGACTTTTTTATTTTAAGTGATTCACATTTAAATGGTGCTTAGTGTCTCTCATGAAATAGTAAACACTTGTTAAATATCCCACCCAAAGGATGAAATATTCCTTTCCCCCACTACTGAGTGTGTGGGGCTGCAGAGTGAACCATCTTCATCGATCATTTCATGTCAGGCTCTGCCTGGAGGCTGACTGAAAAGAGCGGATCAAAAGCTTAAAACCTCCCTTTCAATCAGCAGCCCTAAAAGGCTGCTCCAGTGCACATTCATATTGAGCAGCACCTCGTAGTGCCCTCCAGAGCCGATAGAGGCTGGGCAACTGCTATTAATAATAGGAGAGCAATGGCTGTCTTCCCTACCCATAATCCCCCACACAGATGGAACCACTTTTCTTTGTATTTCCCAGAACAGTGGGGAACTATGGGTAGGGAAGATGGCCATTGCTCTGCCACATTTTGAGAAACAGAGAACAGCCCCAAAGGCCGAAACAGCCCAGTGAGGCTGTCACAGTTCGCCCTGGCTGCACGACTCCTGCCAGCCCCCACTGCCCTGATGGCTCCTGCTGGCCCCTGCTGGCCCCCCACTGCCCCACCGGCCCCTGTCTGCCACCGCTGCCCCACCAGCCCCCGCTGCCTCAATGGTTCCCGTTGGCCCCTGCTACTCCAATGGCTCCTACTGTCCTCCATTGCCCTGATTGCCCTCACTGGCTCCTGCTGCTCGATGGCCCCTGCTGGCCCCACAAATCCAATTGCTCCAGCTGGCTGATGGCTCGTGCCAGTCCCCCACTGCCCCAAGGGCTCATGCCAGCCCCTGCCACCCGGAAGGCTCGCACCGGCTTCCGCTGCCCCGATGGCTCCCACCTGCCACCCCTGCCTTGAGGGGGTCATGGAGTGAGAGTGGTGAGTGGGGAGATGGGTCGTGGGCTGATGGCATGCCCGCCCTTAACCAGCCACTTGCTCTGGCTGATTATCCTTCCCCAAGAAGGGTTGGAATCTGCGCCTCAGAGCCGGCCATGTCACATTCAGAGAGTTACGTCTTTAGGCAAAAGGGTGAAGAACCTCCACCCTTTACAGATGGGCTTTTTCCTTGCTTGAAAGGGTCTCGTGATACAAATAACCACCATCAACTCAGCCCTTACCTGCATTTCCTCCATTTTCAGCTCATCTTATTAACAGGTACATACTGTTCTTATTTGGCAAAAGATACGTGAGCTTGCAAACATGAGCCTCCAGATTCAAAGTCAGTTAGTCAATTGTTTGTCTTAGTATGCAGTATATATTTTACCTTCCTATGCATATAAAACTACAGGATTCAATTGATTGAAGTAGGCACTAAGGGAGGTTCGTATAGAGCTTTCCTTTTTCTCATCATAACTGGCCTTGCAGCAGGTGAGCCCTTCGGTGACTGTACGGTAAACTCTGGTTAACCTCTCTGTATTAGGATCTTGCCTCTCTAACTTTCTCAACCTTGCTTCAATGAGGCTTCAGCTAACTCTTTCGTCAAAAACATTTTCAGTTCCAGAGTTTTTCGACCCCAGTTTCCTTCCTCAAATGCTGTCACCTGCTGTTCTCGTTCCAGGAGGTCTTCATTGGTGAGTTCTTCGGCATGGGAGTCATGTAACTTTACGACATCATTTTCACTGGTGTCCAACTGCAGTTGATTTCCTTTTCTGTTGTACATCACCAGCACTTGCGTCAGATTTACACTTAGGAGGCACGGTTACAAGGGTAAATAAGAGAAACAAAATTAAGCCAAATACAAAGTTACGCACTTAATACAGTGTTAACAGCAACGTGATCTGACTTAAAATGGCGGGCGGTGTTCACCCGGGGATTTACTGTACTGTATTGTCAAACCCAGAATGAACCTGCAAATTGGAGGAGCAGCCTTTATTTTCCATCTGGGCATTCTCTAATCAGATGGCATTTTCTGCCAGCCAACTCCCTGTTTTCTCTCTCTTCCCCATCACTCTGCCTTCTATCCTTCAGCTCTCCACCCCTGTCCCTCTCCATTCACAGGGCTTCCACCCCCCTCCTCCTGTTTGTTTTTGTGCCCTCCCTCCCTTAACCATTTGTTACCCTGTCTGTGGGACTGTGCTCCGCCCCCTGCCTCTACCCCTAACCATTTTGTTTTGAGCGCCCGTCTACATTTTGTTCATACTTGGTGGAGGATTCAAACCCAAATCATTGGTAACTGATCTTATCTTTGCTAAATAAAGTTCAATCTTTGACATTGTGTTTTTACTTCATCTATGGTGTCTGCAGACTTTCTTATTTTACTCATGCAAATTGATTTGTATTGTTTATTGTTATGTGTAGTGTTAGGTCTGCTTTGTTCGAGAATGAGTGAGTCAGACACCAGACTGAGTCGAAATCAAGGTTATTTATTACTGGATTGTAATACTTGCAACTAACGGTGTTAGTTGGAGAAGGCGCATTCCCCTGATATCAGCAAGTGGTGTTTTTTTTATACCTCAGGACACGCACTTAGTAAATTATCATACCATTACATTGTCCAATGAATAAGTTGTTGCTACCCTTCTCTGTTAGTCTGCTGCACATCATCTTGTTATTGCCACACTTATCTTGAGCGTACAAGGTCACACCTGCATCCTGTTACTCCTTAGTACTGGGTGACTCCTTCTCCGGTCCCAACTCATGATGTTTTTACCTTACAGTATTCAGATAAAGTGAACTGCTTTGATTTGTGTACTCTCCAGGCAAGTCAAGTAACACTTTCTTAAGTATAGTAGGGTGCAGTGTTACAATTAGTCAAAGAGTGCACTGTGTAGTGTTACCATGTGCAGGATATGAAGAAAAGAATGATTCAACAATGCAGGCACATCATCTTTTACCCATGAGACGTCCTCGTAACAGCAGGAAAGAAACTGTCCTTGAATCTGTCGTAAAGTTACACGACTCCCATGCCGAAGAACTCACCAATGAAGACCTCCTGGAACGAGAACAGCAGGCAACAGCATTTGAGGAAGGAAACTGGGGTCGAACAACTCTGGAACTGACAATGTTTCTGACGAAAGAGTTAGCTGAAGCCTCATTGAAGCAGGGTTGAAAAAGTTAGAGGAGCAAGATCCTAATACAGAGAGGTTAACCAGAGTTTACCGTACAGTCACCGAAGGGCTCACCTGCTGCAAGGCCAGTTATGATGAGAAAAAGGAAAGCTCTATACGAACCTCCCTTAGTGCCTACTTCAATCAATTGAATCCTGTTGTTTTATATGCATAGGAAGGTAAAATATATACTGCATACTAAGACAAACATTTGACTAACTGACTTTGAATCTGGAGGCTTACGTTTGCAAGCTCATGTATCTTTGGCTAAAATGAAGGAGGAGGAACAGAGAGAGAGACTAGAGTAAGATGTGTTCTTTGTTATGTTGGCCACTCTCCTATGACACCAGGTTGGATGGACAGAGTTAATAGAGGAGAGGTTTGACCAGTTTAAAAGTACCGCCAATACGCATGCCTCTGGGTGCCTGGAAGGGCAAAGGAAAATAGATAACATCACCACCTGCAACACAAATAGAAATTCTGAAGAACTATGCCTGTTGTTAGTACCTGTGGAAAGTGAAACCAGTAAGAGAGTTGAGAGAGAGTTCCCAGCCAATTACTTTTCTTTAGAAATGAGAACAAAATTTTCTTAGAACTGGAGGAGAAGATTAAATTGTTGGACAAAATATTATATCTCGATGGGTTGAAGACAGGTCAAGTGATAAGGAGCATGATACTGTTGGCCTTTCAAGGCATTTTACAGAAACAATGTGAGAACTGGAATAGGATGAACCCTATCAGGATAGACCAGAGTGTGGCACAAAAAATGCTTAAGACCACTGGAAACTCCAGAGAGAGCTGTCGTCTCGCAAAACCACCTCCCCCCCACCCCTGCCCCTTCAACCCTACCTTAACTTCCACTCCCTCGGGAAAGTAGCCGGCATATGAAAGAACATATCCCACCCTGGTTGCACGCTCTCGTCTCCTCTCCCATCAGGCAGGCGATGCATTAAATTGCCCCTCGTGTACAAGTGAGTGGTAACCCGAAGTGGGAGGAAGAATAAAAGAGGAATCAATGTAGATTAGAGCAAATGTAGATTCGAGAACCAGTACAGGCTCCGTGAGCTGTAGGGTCCATGCTGAATTGCTCCATGGTTTGACAGTGAACAAGAAGCGTGGCAGTCAAGTCCCAATGGAACATGGGCAATTAAATAGAAAGCCACAGAGAAGAGACCAGCACAGTGATGAGAGAGATAAGCAAGCAGTTTGAATACCATTAGTGGTGATTTTTAAAAATCCATCGGGATTTCAAAATTAAAGAAAGTATCAACAATGGAAATATGTTGATGCATTTGCAGACTGTCACATCATCAGACAGGACATTTGCAACCAGAAGTTTACGCAGCTGACATTGGTAAATAGTATCTTAAAATTAAAATGATGGTCATTTACAATTGTTGTATGTTCAGAATACCATAAATGAAATCAATTTTGTTAACACAAACTCACGTTGCTATGAAAAGATTAACGTGGTTTTTTTTAAACTACTCAATGAAAGCACATCAAAATCAAGTTCGTATAGTGTTTTGGAATAATGTTTATGCTCCCTGCACAGGACTTGATTGGGCTAACAGAGAAGTAGAGATATTGAAATCTTTTAGATACTCAAGGAAATAAAATATTAAAGAAACAAGATTCTATGGGTATCTACTGGCATCCCAGTTAATTGGCAGTGACCCGGGATAGGAAGCCCTTTGTGCAGTTTCCACTGCACCACCATTAACGGGGATACTAATTGCTTTTTAACTGAACGCAACTCATCCCCGGGGATTGGAGTGTTCTACCTTCATCTGGAAACGGGTGAATTTCTGCTGTCCCTTTTCCACTGGTTTTATCAACACACTGGTGTCAGCAGTAGGGGTAGCAGCGGTTAATCTGCGGTGTGAATCACATCATTTAACGCTGGAACTTGGTAAATGTTCCATTTGCACTGGACCCTGTCCCAGTAAACTCCCAGTTAATTCCTGGGACAGGTGCCAGTGGAAAAGGTGCTATAGATTCCCGGTTATTGCAGAAAGAGGTGGTGTTAAATCATTATCTTATTGAAGAAGACATGAGGAATCAATGGTCAATCCTGCTTCTATTTATTCTTAAACCTCATGTGCTGTATATGTGTGCAACCAGTTATTAGACTGATCCTTTGTAAACACCAGCCTGTACCCTATAGTGGTAGATATTCATATGAGGAGAGATTTACCAGGATGCTGCCTGGATTGGAGAACATGACTCATGAGGAAAGGTTGAAGCATCAATCTAATTTTCACAATCTCACACTCATAACTCTCAATTATTTTTATCTGCATGCTCTTATTAAATGTCTCTATTGTAACAGCATCACCCAGGCAACCACCATACCCTGTGTAAAAAGAAAACATTCTCACTTTAAACAGGTATCCTCTGCTATTTACTATTGTCGTCCAGGAAAAAGTTCCTGGCTGTTCACCTTATCTCACCCCCTCATGATCTTATTTACATCCATTATGCAACTCTCCTTCATTGACCCTAAAAGAAAAGCCCCAGCTTGGCCAACCTTGGTTTAGAAAACATGTTTTGCAATCCAGGTAACATCTGGGTCAATCTCCTTTGCACATTCTCTAAAGCTTCAATGTGGGACCTCGTTGAAGAAGACCTTCCTAAATTCCATATTTACAAGGTCCAACATGCTGCCTCATCAATCCTGTGGCCACCTCTTCAGATCTTACAAATCTGATCTTCCAATTCCTGTTGTCTCCTGAGAGGCCTATAATACACCTCCATCTAACTGATCATTCCCTTCTTGTTTCTAAGTTCTCTCCATATCACCTCACTGGACAATAACCCAAAAATATCCTCACTATTAATTGTCTCCCCCCCACCCCATTTAACCCCTCATCACAACTCAAATCCTTGCACATCGATCACATTTGTAGCATCTGTACCCTCAATCATTGAGCTACCAGTCTTGCCCTTTTCTCAGCCATGATTCATTTATAGCTGTAATTATCCAGTCTCCAGATTGAGACCTTGCTTTGAGCTTGTCTGTCCTACCTACTAAACCTCTTGCATTGAAATGAATGCTGTTTAAAAGATCAGTCTTTCTTCTCTCTTTGCTGTGGTTCTGCATGTTCTGTCAACTAAGCTTTTCCCCCCATCTTCTAATCTGAGCTCCAAACCCCTGCCAATCCAGTTTAAAAATGTTGTTTATTGTGCTATCTAAGTACAACAGATTGTGCAAAAATAAAACAAATGTGCACACTATAGTGTTATGGAGAAAAAAATTCAGTTAAATAGCAGAATCTGTGAGATCAGGAGGTCATCATTTCATAATAAGAGCTCCATTAAGAGTCTGATAACAGTAGAAAAGAAATTATTCTTGAAGCAGTAAAAGGATTTAGGGTTAGTACTGAAAGGAGACAACAAAAAAGAGACAAATTACACAGTCGAAGCTTATATCTACTTGAATCGGGAAGACTAAAGGGTCATCCACCATCAGAGCTCATTGTTACAATAAATTGAGTAGAATGATTTGCTCCAGTGGTGTTCAGGGAGTCCCCAGATCACGAACGTCCAACTTACAGACAACTTGTACTTACCAACAAATTGTACCCCCAATTTGCGCATGTGCATAATGTTACCTCATGAAAGCTCCTTTCGGCATGAAAGACATCGATGGAACAAGAATATGTGTTAACTTTTAATCATGATCTTTTTTCTGCTTCTTTAATTTTTTTTAACAGTACTAAGTATTACGTGCTCCCATTTTCAGTTCATTTTCATTTGAATGGAACTGTCAATTAAAGAGAACAAATCAGGCTGCAAGCCCTGGAGATTGACTGTGGGCTGAAAGGCTGGGGACAGCATGTACCCAAATTCGATACATCTGAAGAGAGAGAGAGAGAGAGAGAGAGAGAGAGAGAGAGAGAGAGAGAGAGAGAGAGAGAGAGAGAGAGAGGCCCTGGAACACAGGGGCAGAAAGCATGTGACCAAAATGTAAAAGCAACAATACACTGCTTGATCCAGAGTCATTTTAAGGAGACAGCAGAGGAGCAAGGAGCTTTTGGAAGGGATACTATGCTGAAGTGGCCTCGTGTGGTAATAGAAAACTTGTCTGATGTCTCTGTGTTATAGAGGAATGAGTCTGCCACACACTGACCCAAAGGGAAGGTCACCTTGAATGGCTGACCCACAAAAGGGTCCTGGAAGCTTGGTGAAAATCCCTTGCTATGTGTCCACTATGCAAAAAAAAAAGGAATTTTGATTGCTACTTGTTTGAAAAGGACATTTCTCTGGTCTCTCCACGACTACTTCTTTGCATCAATATTGCCTACGTGTCAACAACGGATTTTCTGAGACTGAACATTGAACTACCTTTCCAGAATCATGCCTGAGCTGCAGTGGCTTGGGGTGTTTCACACCCACACACACCCACATACACCCTCACACACCCACCCACACACACACACACACACACACACACACACACACACACACCCACACACACACACACACACACACACACACCCAGACCCACACACACCCACCCACACCCACACCCACACACACACACCCATACACACACACCCACACACACCCACCCACATCCACCCACACCCACACACACACACCCACCCACTCTCTCACACACACACACACACACACACACACACACACACACACACATTTGTGCATAGTTGAGGGTTGTGTAGATAAGTTAAGATGAGGTGTTATATAATTGTTAATTTATTATTAAAAATATTATTTTAAACATAACATGGTCTTGGCAAATTTCAATTGCTGCTGATGAGTCCATAACAGAAGACAAACATTTGACTGACTGACACTTCCTAAGAACCTTATGTACCTGTTCTGACTTATCTACAAATTCAACTTCAAGACAGACATAGCAATAGGTCTCATTCATAAACTCTAAAAACTTAAACAGAGGGATGGGGTAAGCAGATGATATCAGGAGTACTGTCTCCAACTCTGCTGTGGAGACTTGGACTCAACTGAAACTGTAGAAAAGTAAGAGTTTTTTTTTACTATGGACAGAAAACAAAGGTAAAGGTTTCAATTTATCTCATAACATTCAGAACGTAACATACATGAAATGTTTTAACTTTGTCAACCGTAAGGAAGACAGGAAGTTGCCACTTTGTCCAGCGCCCCTCACAGAAATGAGGCCCCAGCAAGAACCAAACTCATAACCCCTGATTTACAAGACCCATGCTCTAACCACTGAGCTATCAACTTAAGGTGCAGACTATCCTTGATCTATATGATCCTTGGAACAGGCTAGAATGGGGGGGGGGGGGGTGGTGGGGGGGAGGAGAGTGGGGAATTGGTTAGCTAAAATCCAAGATTTTAAAAGTTATTTTTTCCTGTGGAATTGAGTTTTTAATTGGATTTTTTAATTTCAGCCAAAATGCACTTACAAATGTTTCATGCATATTAACCAGTGTGTTCTGTATCCTCCCTTCAATGTATTCTGTCAAGAGCAAGACATTGGTTGCAACATCAAACAAGAATAAAGTTTTTTCAGGTTGACAATTCAATAGTCTTCAAGAGTTCCTTTAGACTGCTACATCAGACACAAACATTTTCATTTTTAAAAGCTGTTTGCCTTCAATCTTTCAATTCATTGTAATTATACTTTCAAAAATATTTGTTTTTTTTAGGGGGTAAGTCGCACTCAGAGAGCAACAGTTGGTGGCTGGACAAGCATTTATTTATCAGGCCAACTTGCCTTTGAGAGGTAGTGTTGCACCTTCTTAAACCACTATAGTCATTCTGGTGAAAGTATTTCTGGAAACAATAGGTGGTCCATTTATCGAGAACCTTGCCAGGCCATTTCAGAGGACAATTAAAAGAGAACTACTTGCTGTGGGTCCGCAGGGCCAGAATGTTTGGCATGGACAGGTGGGAGAAAAGGGCCTGTTCGGTGCTGCATAATTCTATTATAACACGCCATAGAACATTGCAGCACAGAAAACAACCACTTCGGTCCTTCCAGTCTGTGCCAAACTATTATTCGGCCTTGGACCACTGACCTGCAACCAGTCCATAACCTTCCACAAGACTGCATTCATCACTTCAGCTGGCAGCTTGTTCCATGCTCCCACTACTCTCTGCGTGAAGATCAGCGGCACAGTTGGCATAGCGGTTAGTGCAATGCCTTTACAGCGCCAGCGATTGGAACCAAACCAGGGTTCAAATCCCACGCTGTCTGTAAGGAATTTGTACCTTCTCCCCTGTCTGCACGGGTTTCTCCAGAGGGTCTAGTTCCCCACACCATTTGATACATACTGGGGGTAAGTTAATGGGGTATAAATTGTGCAGCATGGACTCATGGGCTGACACGGCCTGTTAAATTTAAAGTTCCCCTAATTTCCCCTTAAACATTTTACCCTTAATCCATTTCCACCCAGCTTGACTTGCATTTACCCCTCATCATTTTGTATACCTAAATCAAATCTTCCCTGATTCTGTGCCTCAGGAAATAAAGTCATAACCTGACTAACCTTTCCCTGTAACTTAGTTCCTGAAGTTCCAGCAAAATCCTAGTGAATCTTCTCGGCACTCTTTCAATCATACTGATACCTTTCCTGTAGTTACAGCAGGTGACCGAAACTGTGCACAATACTCCAAATTTGGCTTCACCAATTTCTTGTTCAAAATTCAAAATTCCTTCGTCAACAACATAATTATGGAGTACAATAAGATTTAAATATGTGAAAGTAAATGATACTATTTTTTTTCTGGTTATTTCTTTGTTTTAAGTGTTTTATCATTTATTGGTTTTTGATGAGGGTGGGAAAGGGGAGAGAGGAGGGGGGGAAAGAAAAAATGTCACTATATTGATGATCATTTATGGATGTTGTTATTGATATGTCTCAGTGCAAAAATGAAAAATTAAAAAAAAGAAAAATGTTACTGCACACAACCATCTAAAATACATTTTCTTTGTTTCTGTTCACCACAAAACTCATTTATATTCTCTTGTACTGCCTGTGAATGCAAAGGGAGTGCTTAATTTTTCTGCTCGATGCCTATTTGAATGGAACTTTTATGCGCTTATCTTTAAAGAAATTTAAAGAAATCTTTAAAGAAATTATCTTTAAAGAAATTTCAATGGAGGTTGAGCTTGATTTTCCAAGCATTCTACTTTATTGGAATATTGATACTGGGAAGGGAGATGGGCAGCATTTGAATGCACTTTATATATGAACAAATTGAGCGATATATTGGGAACCTTTTTAAAGAATAGCTGGATTATATGTATGTTATGATTTTTACCCAGAAATAAAGGAAAAATGCTGTAAAACAAAAAAAAGATTCAAAATTCCTTTATTCTCATCTAATACCACAATGCATGTAATATTTCCTTAAATTGCCTTCTGCCTGCAGTAAGACAGGCAATCAGTCGCCAATAGTGTCACCCGGTGTGGTGATATAAACCACTACTATAACCCTACTCTTAGTGGCCTACTGCAGGGGTACCTGCAAGTAGGTAACCTGGGAGGCTGGCCTCATCTTGCCAATATAAAGACTCGAGCCGGCCCTTTCCTAAATCAGTCGGGCACATGGAACCGAAGGCTACAATCCGGTGCATTCTACTTTAAGCTAATTAAGCTAATTAATGCCTGTTTCGAGTTTTGTGTTGCTTGCTGCACCACAGCGCCCTATACCCAACACCTCTTACAGAGCAAGTGGAAGGGAATCAAAAGAAAACCCCTTCAGAGTTCCCCTTAAAATCCCATAAAAACATTTCAGCAACTCCAAGACCTGGGAATCAGTACCCCAATGTATAATTGGATACTGGATTTTCTCAGATGCAGACTACAGTCACTGTAAGAATGCGTCCTCAACAATCTCCATCATTACTGAAGCACCACAGGGCTGTGTTCTTAGACCCTTGCTCTACTTACTTGTCTCTCACATGTGACTGTGGCTCAGTACAATAACACATTCTAAAAGTTCGCTGATGGAAGTGGGTTGTATAAAAAGGGGCAATGAGTCAACATAGAGAAGGCAGGTGCACCCCCAACATCTTTGCACTCAATGTCACCAAAGCCAAGGGGCCGATTGTGGACTTCAAGAAGGGGAAAACTAAAGGTGGATGATTCTGTGATTATTATGGGATCAGAGGTGGAGAGAGTGAGCAAATTTAAGTTCTTGGGAGTCACAAACTCAGATGATCTTTCCTGGATCCAACACGCTATTGCCATTGTGAAAAAAGCCCGTCAGCACCTTTATTTCCCTAGGAGTTTGCAGCGCTTTGGTATGTCATTGGAACCCCTCGCAATTTTCTATTGATGTGTGGTGGAATGTGTGCTGACTGGCTGCATCAAGGTCTGACATGGAGATGCCAATACCCCTGAGCATAAAGCCATCCAAAATGAAGTGGACACAGCCCAGGACATCACAGGCAAAGCCCTCCAACCATCAAGAACATCGACAGGGAATGCTGCTGTCAGAGAGCAGCAGCAATTTTCAAGACTCTACGTCACTCAATACATGCTCTGTTGTCACTGCTACCATCAGGAAAGAAACATAGGTGTCACAAGATTCGCACCACCAGATTCAAGGACACCAGCTACCCCGCCACCATCAGACTGCTTAACAACAAACTCATTCAGGGACTCATTTAAGGACTTTTGCACTTCATTGATTTTTTTTTCTCTGTATTGCATGGTGAATTTGTTTACATTTCTTTATTATTTACACGTGTACATAAAGTACAGTTTATTTCTTGCACTACCCATAAGTGATAATTCTGCCTTGCCAACATGAAACAAAATCTTAGGTTTGTATGAGATGTCAATAAATCTGAGCTTTGAGTTACTGAGGGTCCATGCATTTGCATTCAATACTCCCGCAGCCTCTGCAGATGCCCAGACTCCTGTTTGATCTATCGGCAACCCGAGCTCCATATCCAAACATCTGATGTGATTAGGAAGCCTTCAGCTCCCAAATCCCTAGGGGAGCCCTCCTTGCCTTCAGCACCCTTTTGAATCCTGCTTCCAATATTTGCTTCCTCTGAACCAGTCTCCAGCAGCCTGAAGACCATGCGAGCTCCCTGACTGCAGGTCACCCGCAGCCTGTTTGGGTCCCTCAGCCGCTGAGGCCCTGGCTGGTCTGCTGCCGTGGTCACCATGCTGAAGGATTGTCTCATCTGTTTCTCCTTCTCAACGGAGTATGTTATCAGCGTTTCTGGTATCCTGCTCTGGTCCATTGCCTCCCGGTGTCTGCAACTTATTGTGGCTGCTGCCAAGCACAGGCACCACTATTTTAGGCACAGACCATGATATTTGCAGGATTTTACTAACAAACACTGCTGGCTCCTTCATCAAGCTGTTTAATGCCTGTACGGAGCTTGCCAGCATTAGGACCGGGCAGTGGAAGCCTTCGAAGTATGTCCGCTCTCTGCTCTTCCTGTGGCAGTTATACAGCTTTATCAAAACATCTCAACTCTGATACTCAATACTTTGATTTATGATTATGAAGGCCAATGTGCTAAAAGCTCTCTTTACAACCCTGTCTACCTGTGACATCACTTTCAGGGAATTATATGTCGGTATTCTCAGATCCTTCTGTTCTACCACACTCCTCAGTGCCTTACCATTTACCATGTTTTTCCTAACTTCGTTTGTGTTTCCAAAATGCAACACCTCATATATGTCTGCATTAAATTCCATTTGCCATTTTGCAGCCCATTTTTCCATGATTTCATGACTTCGACAAAAGGGACAGTTGATTTCCTTTCCTCAACCAGATGGAATTTTATAACCCAGTGGTTTCAAACTCAGCATTTCTGGTGCACATTTTAAAATTTCAGGTTTTGATTTAGTGATTTGAATTTAAATTTCATAGTCGCTGAACCCTTGGCATTATAATGAGGGTGGACTTCCATCCAGGCATCAAGCACGGTTATTTCCCCACCCTTGTAAAAGGTACACTGCCTGAAAGAAGAGCAATTACTGATGCCAGGTAGCCAGGGTCAATTACCATAAATATTCCTGTATAAATGTGAAAAACGTTCCCCCCTTTTCCCCCTCAAAAATGGGGGGGGGGGTCGCATTATACATGAGAGTAAAAAATTTTTTTAAATTCTGCAGGCGGTTGGGTGAGCGGTAGTCGATAGCGGGACTCAGGAGGCCAGGTGGGTGGGCGAGCAGGTGAGCGGAGAGACCCGAGCGTGACTCAGGAGGCCAGGCGAGAAGGTGGAGAGATGCAAGAGAGTGACTCAGGAGGCCGGTGGGTGGGCGAGTGGGCAAACGGGTGAGCAGAGAGACGCGAGCAGAACTCAGGAGGCCGGGCAGGCAGGTAAGTGAGCGAGCGGAGAGACACCAGCGTGACTCAGGCGGATGAGGGGAGGGGTGTCAAATTTTTACACGAGGGTAAAATGTTTCCCCCTTTTTCTCCTCAAAAATTGGGGGGGGGGGGTCAAATTTTACACGGAATGCATTATACACAAATATTTATGGTAACTCAAAGAATCCGTGGGTAACCTTCTGACATCATCAGACATATGTGATACTTGATGCACAGATTACCTGCCTGCACCAGACAGACATTGACCTCAATCTATCCAGTGTTTACTCTGAATATAAAGCAACAATATAAAGTAGTCGTTCAGCTGGTAGAGCTAAAGTCCTCAGGAGTTGTCCGTGTGGAGTTTGTTTTCTGTGACAATACTATTTATTTAATAATATTTATTTATTTTATATATGTATATACAGTATATACTGTATATGTATCATCTGTTTGACTGGTTGGGTGTCTGCATGTTTTTGCACTGAGGACCGGAGAACGCTGCTTCGTACAATCAGATGATAATAAACTTGAACTTAAATTTGTGGATCTGAGTTCTCCTCCCTCTTCATAAATATCTGCAACTTGGAAGGTTAATCGGCTATTATAAGTTGTCCCCAGTATATAGGTGAGTGATAGAAATTTTTGTGGGAATATATTGATGAAAATGTGGGGAGAATCAAATGGGATTAGTGGAGGATTAATGATCGGCAAGGTCTCATTGAGCAAAACAGGTGAAGTTCCATGCTGTATCGCTCTTTCGTTACATGACTCCAATGTCCTTTCTTATTACTTGATCGCTTAATCACTCTCCGAAAAGAAAGGAAGGCTTTCTTATGTGGGCTTTTCATGGTGACAGGACTTGACAAAGGACTTTAGGAAGAGCAAGTGCTTGGGAGAAGTGGCACAGTTTACATCGAAGAAATGTGACAATCAATTTATGGACAGCAACCTTCCACAAATGTCATTGAGGTACATGAATAAATAATTCATGTTTGTAAGATCATTGTGGTGCAGGGCACCAATAACTTCTAACCCTTCTTCAAAATAGCCCCATGATTTATTGCTTGGGACACTGGGAGATCCATGATCAGTGGCATTCCAAGTGAAGCACAAGTGCAACCCATCAAAATGGTGTTCTCCGGTCCTCGGTGCAAAGCACGCAGACCTATAACCAGCCATAACACATATATTGATAAACAATGTGTTAGCAGAATTCACACGTCTCTACAAATAAATAAATAAATATTGTTTTGGAGCTATGAAATTCTCAGAAGGTTAGTGTGAGCAGTTCCTTTGGTCGTTCCACATTTTCACTGCCATCGGAAGAAGCTGTTCCTCAGCCTGGTGGTGCTGGCTCTGATACCCCTGTATCTCTTTCCCAACAGAGCAGCTGAAAGATGCTGCGTACGGGCTGGAAAGGATATTCAATGATTTTGTGCACCCTCTTCAGACAACGATCCCATAGATTACATCGATATGGGAGGAGGGATACTCTACTGAATCTCTTTGCCACTCTTATGGTCCTTTGGATTGACCTCTGATCCATTTCACTGCAGCAACCGTACCACACTGTGATGCAGCAGGCCAGGACGCTCTCGTTAGAACTCATGTAGAAAGTTGACATGATGATGGCCTGCAGCCTTGCCACCTCAGTCTTCTCAGAAAGTGCAGTCACTGATGTGCCTCCTTGGCAAGTGAGGAGATGTGTGTCCACAATAAGTTAAGTGAACTCCAAGGAACTTGGTGCTCTCCACTCTCTCCACTACAATTGTTGATGTATAGTGAAGGGTGGTCATTCCTGGTCATCTCCTTCATCTTGTCCACATTGAGACTCAAGATGTTGCTTTCGCAACGTATCAGGAAATTTTTCACCTCTTCTCTATAGTGTGTAACTCATCATTATTGCTGATGAGGCCAACTACTGTTGTATCATCTGCAAGCTTGATAATTCCCCAGGAGCAGTACGATGATCTCTGTTGTTTGTAATGTGCAATAATGACATCAATGAAAATGTAGGTGGGCTGATTAATAATTTTCTGGATTGTGAAGTGTGGAGAGTGAGGAAGTTTCTCAAAGAATACAGCAGGATTTGGACTAATTGGAAAGTTGGTGACGTAGCTTGTTCTGGACTTGTGTGATATGATGCATTTTGAGAAGTCAAATGCAAGAGGAAAGTAAGTAGTAGGATGTTACAGAACATTGATATACTGAAGTATCTTTGAGTTCAAGTCCATAGCTGCCAAAAAATGCCCACAGGTGGATTGGGTGGTCACTGAATGCTTGCTTTTGTCTGGTAGAGTGCAATAGTTGCCAAGCCATGTTGCAGATTTATAAAATGTTAAGGTCACAAATGGAGTTCTCTTCACCATCCTAGAGGAGGGATTGGATCAAAAGAGCTTCACCAGCATGTTGCCTGGATTGAAGTGCATTAGCTGTTAAGAGAGCTTGGATAAACTTGGTTTGTTTTCTTTGAAGCACTGGAGGCTGAAAGAAGTACAGTAAAACCCTTGGAATCCAGCACCTATGCGGGTCAGTAGATGCTAGATAAGTGAATTTTACGTTTGCTTAAGATTGCGCCTTGCATGGATTGGCGAATTAACGGTGAAACGCGCCAATTTTAAACTTCCATATTTTTCACCTATTTATTTTCCGCAATTTTTTTCCAAGTGGCTTAAGGCTGCCGGTTTCTTGAATTTTGTTAACAGTGGTTTTACTGTACATAATATTATGAGAGGCGTAGATAGGGTGGATAAAATGCATTTTTTTTCCCAGAATGGACATGTCAAATACTAGAGATTCTAGGTTTAAGAGAAATACTAGAAAAACACTAGGTTTAAGCTGAAATGGGGAAAATTTAAAGGAGATTTGCAAGGCATGGTGTTTATACATTGGTTGGCATCTGGACAGCACTTCCAGTGAAGGTGGTAGAAGCATATTCGAAGATAACATTTAAGAGACATTTAGACAAGCACATGACAGGCAGAGAATAAAGGTATATGAACCAGGAGCTGGCAAATGGGAAAGGTTTTGACTAGCATCATGACCAGTGCAAAGATGGTGACTTAAAGGCCCTGTTCCTGCGCTAGGCTCTTCAATATCCGTTCAGTGAAAGCATGAACCTTTTCCATCCAACTGAGTGGACAGACAAGCAGCACACATCGAACCAGACAGTGCTGGTGGTGTGTCAAGCGCAATTTTTTTATGCGAGGCAAATTGCAGAAAGGTAGCCATGAATAAGATGAATGCTACCTAAGAACAACACCAAAAAATACACATACAAGTATGCAATGGAGGGAATATTGATTTATCTAAGACAACAAGTAAATGCCAAATCTCACTGATTTCTTTTATCCTCCATTGATCAATCATTTAAGTCCTAATAACCGGCAGCTACCAGATGCACTGCAATTTACAGTTTTCAAATGTTACATTAATTATTTACTTTGTGCATTAAGAGCCATTAACGCTCTGCTGCTAACACACTTTTAGAGAATGATGAATGGAAAAGCAAGGGATTTCGATGAGCCATTTAGTAACTGGCATTACAGCCTACAAACGGTTAACTAATTTTCTCATGTGTCAAAGAGCTGTAGTTAACTGATAATTTAATCGACATTCTGTCTTTAGGACCCATGGACATCAAGTGAATGTAAAAATCGAATGATTGGTGCTAATAATGAGAAGAAATTGATTTTTCCTTCTTTAAAAGTCAGTGCTATCAACTTATTGTAACCATCATTCCAATGTTCAGACCCAAGTGGTTGAAGCTTATTAAAGCTGGATAATTGCTCATCTTGACGCCTTTAAAATTAGGAAATGTTGGTTTAACTTATAAGACAGGCTAGTTGGACAGACATTAAAAGAAATGTACAAATTGTCAATCTATTTTTACAGGTTTGAACTCAGTAAAATATGCTTTACAATACTTTTATTCAAATTATGATCTTAATCTATGTGTATCTGTGTATGTGTTGATGTGTAACAAACACACACAAATGCTGGAGGAACACAGCTGGTCTTGCAGCGTCAATAAGAGGAAAAGATATATTATCAGCGTTTCAGGCCTGAGCCCTTCCTTAAGGTATGAGTGAAAAATTTCAAGCTTTTGAGGTAAAGGCTGCAGAAAGAAAGTGAGAAGAATGGGAGGGGGAGAAGTCCAGACCAACAAATGGTGTTAATTGGATATGAGAAGAGAAGAGGTGAGAATTGATTTTGGCTCTGTGAAAGGAGACAGAGGGAAGGGAGAGAGAGAGAGAGAGAGAGAGAGAGAGAGAGAAAGAGAGAGAGAGACAGCTGGGAGAAAGGCGATAGGCAGAAGATTCTGTGATTTCACAGAAAACGGAGAAGCCAATGTTCTGGTTGGAGGGTGCCCAGTCGGAAGCTGAGGTGTTATTCCTCCAATTTGCAGGTGGTCTCATTCTGGCAGTTCATGAGACCATAGACAGACATGTCAGCAAGGGAACGAGATGGAGAAATGAAATGGGTGGCCATTTGGAGTTCCATGCTATTGTGGTGGACAGAGCTAAAGTACCTAAAAAACAATCTGCTAGGGTCCACCTAGACTCTTCAATGTAGAGGAGACCACAACAGGAGCACCAGATGCAGAAGGTGACTCCTGCAGATTCACAATTCAAATGATGCTTCACTTGGAAGTATGTCTATGTGTAGAAGTAGGAATCCATATGTCTGTGTGCTGTTATTGGATGTATGAATTTGTGTATTTACATGTTTCTGTGATTCACTGCTTTGTGTTATATGTGTATTTGTGCATGTGCGTGGATCTGTTGATGTGCCATATGAATTGATGGTTGCGGGAGGGTACATTTATCATGTTTTGAAGCTGCAGGGTGATTTGGACAGATCAAGAAAGTGGGTGAATGCATGGCTGATGCAGAATGATCTTGACAAATGCAAGGTTATCCACAGGAAGCTTATTATTTAAATAGTGACAAATTAGGAAAAGGGGAAGTGCAACAAATCCAAAGGGGTGTTCCGTAACCTCTCCAAGGCCTCCACATCCTCCCAAGTGCAGCTAAACCAGTTTTATGTAGCTGCAGCATGACCTCCTTTACTGTAGACTCAATGCCACACCCAATGAAGGTGAGCATTCACAGGCTCAAAATGTTGAATGCCTTTTACTTCGGATGGATGCCCTGTGACCTGCTCAGCTTCTTCAGGACTTTCATGCACTGCACTAGACCTCAGCATTTTGTTTAACAGCATACAATCCCTGTCATTAACTGTTTATTTTCCATCTGTCATTTATTTTCCCATGTCTCCAATTGATCTATATCCTGTTCTTTGAGAGCTATTTATATTGTCTGCTCTAATCCTCTCCAATCTTCATGCCTTCTGCAAACTTATTAACTCAGCAAGCTATTTGTTCATCAAAATCATACATATATATCACAAGCAACTAAACCCTGTGGAAAACCACAGGTTATAGGCCTCCAGCCAGAAGAGCACCTTTCCTCCACTATATGCTCTCTTCTACAGGCCAGCCAATTTTGTATCCAAACCATCAGTTCAGCATGGATCACGTGCATCTGCATCATCTCCTGCAACAGCATACATGTAGATCAGCCCTTCTCAATGCCAACCCACCCACCCCACCCCCATCCATGGGGACAACAACACATTTAAGGGAAGTCGTAGACTGAAATCATTAAAAAATATATTTTTTTTTGTGTAGATAGGAGAGAAGTATGGGATAACCAAGTAAACTTGACTGCTTCACAGAGAAGGGGGGCCCATAAACTCTGTGCAGATCCTAAGGGGGTTATAGACAAAAACAAGTTGGGAATGGCTGATGTAGACAACATCTGCTGTGCTACCAACATCAACCATCCATTGTCACTGTGATGTTTCTTCTATTGTGATAAAGAAGCTTGGGTTCTTTTGTATTACTTATATTTTACTATCAACTCATTACCACATAGGACACATCAATTTTGTTCATCTAACCCATCCTCTCATGGTTAGGATGATTACCAACTCCCAATCCCCACATCCCCTTTCCTTAAGACGTTCAATCTAGCAACATTACATGGTAATACAGTATTCATTTCAATTGGAAATTAAACACAAACGGCACAAATATTTTGTGTTTTAATACTTTATTCAAAATTTTAAATGTATAATCCCCCTCCTACACACCCTCCCCTCCCCCAACCCCCATACCCTCCCCCTCCCCATACCCTCCCCCTCCCCATACCCTCCCCCTCCCCCAACCCCCATCCCACCCCCAAAGACTCCAAAGAAAGAAAAGAGAATGAAAATGGAGATTTAACATAAAAAATACAGTAAACTACCATCAATCAAAGCAAAACCATTACGACGAGCTTTCAAGAATTCAAAATTTTAAACCCATATCATCTAAATAGGGACTCCATACTTTAGAAAAAATGATAATATCACATAAATTATATGTTATTTTTGAGGGGCATGGCATGATAGTGTGGGTAGGAGACGTAGGAAGACACCTCTCCCAGCAGAACTTTTCAAAACCCGACCAAAATGTTTTTTTTTTAATAAAATAAAGTAACAATACTAAGATTATTTTGGAATTATTCTAAACATTACTGGTAGCAATCATGAGGAAGATAAAACAAGAGACTGGGAATAAAGCAACTTTGAAGCAAATGGTAACTGCTGAAGAACTTGGGCCTAAATTGCAAACGGAGCCAGCGGAGCCGATTCCTCATCCAACGAAGTGGACGTGACAGCCGCCACCTAGTGTTCAGGAAACTTCGACGCTGTCCCCTTGGGGCTCTGCGGAAGATGGCGCTGGAGCTCAGAGACATCGTCCTCCTGAATCTCAGGAGCAGCTGCGCATGCACAGAACACACTGCGCAGGATTCAATTCTCGCTGCAGGGGGCAGGCGGTGCGACTCCTCGCAGCCCAGCAGTGCTGGGCTGTTGAGGGAGAGGTCTACACCCCGTGGACAGATGGAGCTGCCGTCTGTATCGACGGACAAAGAGGAAGAAGACATCGTTGGAATGGCTGAAGAAGAGGAAAGAGTCATTTATCAGGGTAGGCCCCTAGCTAAGACTGTTCAATATACTGAGAGTAAAACTAGGCCTGCAACTCATGCAGCCCCATCAGGTCAGTTTAATATTTTAACTAGACAAATGCAAACTTTATCAACTCAAATGAGTCGAGGTTTTTCATCTATGAAGGGTCATTTTACTCGTTTGAAGGATGAAATTTTGACCATTAAGACTGATGTGGCAAAATGGGTGAAGCTGGTGGATAAAATGCAAAATAAATTTCAGAAAATTGAAGAGGAGTTTCAGGATTGTTGTGAAGATGTGGTACAATGTAAAGATATGGTTAATATGATAGAGGATTCTTTGACTGCTTGGGAAGTACAAATAAATGGTTTATTAAAGAAAATTGATGTTTTGGAAAATCAGATTCATAGAAATAATGTTAAGATTGTCGGTTTACCAGGAAAATTTCAAGGCTCAGATCCAGTGCAGTTTGTTTTTTTAGAATTGGATTCCTGAAGTCTTGGGAAAAGATTATTTTCTGAATGGTTTGAAATTAGGCAGAACCCATAGAGGTATTAGGAAGAAACCTTTTCCTGGTCAATTGCCTGGCTCTGTTTTAATTGAAAGTCTACGTATTCATGACAAAGAAATGATTTTAAGAGTTGCCGTTCAAAATGCAACAAAGCACCAAACCTCTTAGTTGGTCAAGAATAACAGAGAGGTTTTTTTTTAATGCAGACCTGAGCCAAACTATTATTAAGAGGCGTAAAGAATTTAACCCTGCTAAAGCTGTATTATGGAAGGAAGGAAATCAATTTGCGTTTAGGTACCCTTCTATCAAGGTTTTTTTTATGGTGAATACGAAACGCAATTTTTTACTGATACTCTTCTATTTGCTTATTCATTGCCTGAAAATAAGCAGGAAAAAAGTCAAGATCAACTTTCTCAACAATTGAAGGCAACTCAAGGAGAGAAAGATGATTCACAGAAGGTGGATGCTACAAACTAACTGAAATTGATATTGATGATGACCAAATTAACAGAGATTTGCAAGCTGCGTATGATACTTGAATTTTTTTTTTAATTATTGTTGTTGTTTTTACTTAACTATTCTGTTTGGGGGAGGTGGTTTTGTTTGCTTCTCCTTATGAAGTTATTGGCCAGTTGGTGACATTGGTCACTCCCCATATAATAGAGGGGAGAAGTACTGTTTGTCATTGTTTGTTCTGGGGGGGGGGGTGTTTATTTTTTCTCTTCTTAAGGGTTTCTTTCTTTTCTATCAAGGAGATGAATTCTAGTTTGCAGTTTAACCACAGATAGGTGTCCCATCCCAATTGGCAGTGGAAGTTTATTCACGATATTAAATATGATGGCAGGTAAATTAAATTTTGTGATGTTTAATGTTAATGGGCTTGATAATCCAATTAAGAGGAAGAGAGTCTTGGCTTATATTAAAAAGTTGAAAGTGAACATTGCTTTCCTCCAAGAAACTTATTTGACTGAAAAAGAACACTAGAAATTGAAAAGGGATTGGATTGGTCAAGTTATCGCTTCTTTCAATTTAAAAGCAAGAGGTGTTGCTATTTTGATTAACAAGAAATTGCCTTTGCATATTAGAAACAATTGTTTGTGGGTAGACTTTTAATAATGAATTGTCAAATTTATTCAGAATTTTGGATGCTTACGAATATTGATGCGCCAAATGTTGATCTGAGAAATTTATTCAAGACTTTTATAAATTTGGTGCAGGCACATGAAAAGATAATGATTGGAGGGGATTTGAATTATTGCTTGGATCCATTATTAGACAAATCTCCAAATATAGTGACTAGATCCAAAATGGAAAAACACATTTTAGTATTAATGAAGGAAATGAATTTAGTTGATATTTGTAGAAAGTTGAATCCTGAGGAAAAAAGATTTTTTTGTTTTATTCATCCTGAAATGACTCTAGAATAGATTTTTTTTTATTATCAGCTCATTTGCAAGGATGTGTAGTATCCACTGAATATAAAATAAGAATATTGTCAGATCATTCTCTTTTATTATTAATATCTACAGCTTCAGAAAAAAATAGGTATTACATACAGATGGAGATTTAATTGTTTATTATTAAGAAATGTAGTGTTTTGTAATTTTTTAATACAACAATATTTATAAACAAATACAGATTCAGTTAATAGAAAATTTGTTTTGTGAGATGCTTTAACAATATATTTAAGATGACAAATTATTAGCTTTTAGACTAAAGTTAAGGAACAGTATTCTAGCGAGGTGGATAAATTGGTGAAGGAGATAGAAAATTTAGAAAAAGATTTACAGTGGAATTCAATGAGGCTAAAAAGATACAATTGTTAAATATAAAATTGCAATATAATTAATTACAGACATAAAACAGGGAAATTATTACAAATAACTAGACAAAAATATTATGAATTAGGTGAGATAGCCCATAAAGTATTGGTGTGGCAATTTAAGACAGAGCAGACTTCTAGAACAATTCACATTAGTTTTTTTTTTAAATTACATATAAACCCCAAGATATAAATGATGCTTTAAGGAATTTTATATGAAGTTTATATACATTTGAATCTGAAAAAGACTAGGTGAAAATTGATAATTTTTTAGATGACCTTCAATTACCTTTTTTGAGAATTTTTTAATCAGAAAATGTGGAGCCCTTATTTGGATTATATGGGTTTAAAGTTTTGAACTTTCTTCAGCACATTGTGGTGGCGTTTCCCTAATCCGTGGTATTTAATTATGTTAAATATGTTAATTATGTTTCTCTCTTTCTTCACTCTTTGAGATTGAGGGAGGGATTGGAGTGAGGGATATTGAAGTGGATGTGAGGGAGTGGGAGGAGAAGGGATTTGGAATATACCAAATTGTCTATCTACTTGAGATTTCTTTTAAAAAAAACTCTAATAGGCTGGTCAGGCAGGCTCTACCCTTTAAAAAACAATACTGACTTGGACCTATCCTGTCATACATCTCCAAGTATTTCATGACCTCATCCTTGAGGATTGACTCTAATATCGTCCCAACCACCAATGTCAGCCTAATAGGCCTATAGTTTCCTTTTTACTGTCTCCCACCTTTCTTAAACAGTGGAACCATGTTTGCAACCTTCCAATCCCCTGGAATCATGCCAGAGTCCATAGACTTCTGGAAGATCATCGCCAATGGGTCCATAATCTCCAAAGGCACCTCTTTCAGAACCCACGGGTGCACCTCATCTGGTCCAGGAGATTTACCAATATTTAATCCATTCAGTTTGCCTAGCACTATTTCTCTAGTAAACTTAACTGTATCAAACTCTACTCCCTGAAGCCTCTGTCTATCCAGGATATTAATAATGTCTTCCACAGTGAAGACTGACATAAAATATTGATTTAGTTCTTCTGTCATCTCTTTATAACCCATTATAATTTCCCCAGCATCGTTTTCTATCAGTCCTATGTCCTACGTCTCTCTTTTATTCTTTATACATTAAAAACATCTCTTAGTATCATTTTTTATATTGTTTGTCAATCTCCTTTAATAACTCATCTTTTCCTTCCTAATGATTTTCTTTGTAAGTTTTTAAAGGATTCCCAGTCCTCTGATTTCCCACTAATTTTAGCTCCCTTGTATCCCCTCCCCTTTGCTTTTTATCATAGCCTTTACCTATTTTGTTAGCCACATTGGTACCACCATTTCTTTTACATATTTCCTTTTCCTTGAAATGTATCTATCCTGCATGCTTTTAATTACTTGCAAAAATATCTTCCAATCCTGTTCTGCTTCTCAGACTAGTTTGCTGTTTCCAGTCGACTTGAGCCAGTTCCTTTCTCATATTTCCTTTATTCCACTGAAAAATTGATACACCCGATAACATTTATTCCTTTTCAAATCTGAAATTAAATTCAACTTTGTTATAATCACTGCTTCCTAGAGGTTATATGACTTTTAACTCCCTAATGACCTCAGGTTCATTACACATGACCCAATTCAGAACTATGGATCCTCTGGTAGGCATCTCAACAAGCTGTTCAAAAAAGACATCTCTTAGGTTTTCTACAAACTCTCTCTTCTGGGATCCAGTAATTTCCTGTCCTTCACAATTGCCTGGAAATACGAAGGGCATGTCAAAGTTTGCATGTCATAGTTTGCTATCAAGTTCAATGACTTCTACATACAGCATGAACAACCACCACTCATGGTCAACATTCCCACTCTATTTCACACCATCAGGTGACTTCACACTTTCTATGTCTCTTGCAGATACTCCACTCCTGGCACGATGTGATGTTTTTTCTATTGTGATAAAGAAACAGATTCTTTTGAATTACTTTTATTTTATTATGAACTCACGACCTCATGGTACACATACATTTTGTGCATCCAACCTGAGCTGGGAACATCTGTCTGTGACACCCTCTAGTGGTCAGGATGATCACCAATTCCCAATCATCACACTCACCTCTTCAAAAATTTAATTTAAATTTTGTAAGACATTACCTGTTCCTTGCAAAGCCTGTTCCTAATTTGACCACGACTTTACAAATTTGCAGAAATATCTTTCTCAAAGTCTACTTTCTGATAGTTATCCACCTATGTGAAGTTTATTGGCTTATAATTTCTTGGATTATTTTTATTTCCCTTCTTGAACAAAGGTGCAACATCCGCTACTCTCCAGTTCTTTGGAACCTCTGCTGCTGCCAGAAGGATTCAGAGACTGGGTATTGAAATAGGGTATTGAGGTCGTATAACCGTTCATGATCCTACAAGGTGAAGTCTAACATAATCAATGGCTGTGATGCTACACAACCCAAAAAGCTAAACATCTGTTATGATAATCCCTGTAGAAGTTGGCCACCCTGTAATATCTGTTTTTGAGTCCAATGTCAGAACATCTTTCAAGAGGGTGAACCTTCTCAAGGCATCAGGCCCTGATGATATATCTGGCAGGGTACTGAAAATCTGTGCCAACCAACTATCTGGAGAGTTCAGGTATATTTTCAATCTCTCATTTCTGCAGTCGGAGGTTCCCACCTGCTTCAAAAGGGCCATCAATCAAATCGATGTCCAAGAAGAGCTGTGTGAGCTGCCTCAATGACTGTCACCCAGCAGTACTCAGATCTATTGTGATAAAATGTTTTGATCAGTCTGTCATAACCAAAGTAAAGAGATGGACCCACTGCAATGCGCCTACCACCACAATCACTCCACAGCAGATGCAATTTCACTGGCTCTCTATTTAGCCCTGGATCACCTAGACAAGAGTGACATATTCATCAGGCTGCATTTCATCAAGTAGAGCTTTCAACACCATCATACCCTCAGTACTGGTCAGCAAGCTTCAAAACATCAGTCTTTGCACCTTCTCTGCAATTTAGATCCTTGATTTCCTCATAGGAGGACCAGAGTCAGTATGAATTGGAAATATGGTCTCCTCATCACTGAGGTGCTCCTCAAGGATGTATGCTTAGCCCACTGCTCTATTCACTCTACCTCCATGATTATATAGCTGGGCACAATTCAAATACTATCTACAAATTTGCTGGTGATACCACGGTTTGTTGGCAAAATAACAGTCAGCAAAGAGGAAGCGTACTGGTGTGTGATAGAGATCAGCGAGTTGAGTGTTATCTCAACAGCCTTGCACTGAACAATAGCAAAACCAAACAATTGATTGTGGACTTCAGGTGAGGTAAACCAGGAGAACACCAACCAGTCCTCAACAAGGGATCAGGAGTGGAAAGTGTAAACAACTTCAAATTCCTCTGTATTGCTATCCTGGGTGGGTGGGGGGGGGGGGGGGGGGAAGGGGGTTCCATGCTGATGCAATCATGAAGAAGGCTTGCCATCAGCTAGACTTTGTGAGGAGTTTCAGATTTGTTATGTCACCCAAGTCTCTTGCAAATTTCTACAACTGTACCTTGGAAGGCATTCTGATTGGTTGCATCACTGTCTGGAATGGAGGTGCCAATGCACGGGGAAGGAAAAGGCTACAGAGGGCTGTGACCTCGGCAAGAGATATTATGGGCATTAGTCTGTTTGGATGCTTGCTGGCATTTTCTCATACTTTGATGAGCCCAAAATGTTGGTTATGTATCTTTACTTTTGCTACATAAAGGACACGGTTTGACCTTCTGAGCTTCTCCAACATTGTGTGTGTTTTCACTTCAACCATGGTGTCTGCAGAATTTTGTGATTTACTTTTACCATCAGGAAGGAGATACATGAGCCTGAAGACAAAAACCCAATGGTATAAAAGCGGCTTCATCCCCTCGACCATTTGAATGGACAATGAACCGTTGACTCTACCTCACTTTCCTTTACCGCTCATTTATTTATTTAAAAATGTAATTTATACCAATTTGCACCCATCATGCTGTCACGATATAACAAATTTTGTGACACATGTTCATGACCATAAATTCTAATTCTGGTGATCATATTGAATGGTGGAGCAGACTCAAAGGACCAAATGCCCAACTCCTGATACCAGGGATGGAAGGACTTGCATATGAAGAAAGGTTGGATAGACTAGGCTTGCATTCTCTGGAATTTAGAAGATTGAAGGGAGATCTTATAGAAACATAAAATTATTCAGGGTTTAGACAGACTAGATGCAAATAGGTTGTTTCCAATGCTGCGAAAAACCAGAACCAAGGGTCACAGTTTAAGGATAAGGGGGAAGATTTTTAGGACTGAGATGAGGAAAATTGATTTCTCTCAGAGAGTGGTGGATGTAGAATTATTTGCCACAGGAAGTAGTTGAGGCCGGTTCCTTGTCAATATTTAAGAGTAGATTAGATTTGGCCCTTGTGGCTAAGGGGATCAAGGGGTATGGGGAAAAGGCAGGAACCAGGTACTGATCAGCCATGATCATATTGGATAGTAGTGTAGGCTTGAAGGGCCAAACGGCCTACTCCTGCACCTATTTTTCCATGTTTCTATAACTTACTTTCTATGGATTTATAAAAACAGGAAGCTATTAATGACCAGATTTTTTTTACTGATAAGGAATGAAGGATGAACTTTGGTCAGGACTCAAAGGATCATATAAAAAAAAGTGCTGTAAATTATCCCAGAGAGAATAGACAGTTCCTCGATTTAACATCTCATCACAAAGACACCTATCTGACATAGTGCAGTAACAACAGTGTCAGCTAGAATTTTAGATTAAAAAGTATCGAGAATTACTTTCAAAAATCAAAGATACTTAAAAGTAGACATCAATGAAAGTGCTATTTAATCCTTTCTAAATCTTCCCATAACCATCTACTTCTTTCGAGTTATACAAAAGCATAAAAGGTTAACAATCACGATTATTACCGGAGCAACAATGAAATTCAGAGCAGAAGCATTTGATAGCATTTACCTCACCAATTCAAATGTATTTTTGACTTTTAAAGCACAGAGCCCAGTAAACATTTGCCAGTTGCATTAGGTTAATTTAAGGACACAGTACAAAGCAGTAAATAAATGAGTCAAACCACATACAAAAGACATCACAATTACTTTGATTTAAAGATGCTTGCAAATAATTTATCGTTCAAAAGGGCTTGGAAAGATTCAGACGAGGATTTCAATAGAAATGAAGTGAAAGTGCATCAATTACTAACATTTTATTTCTACTACAGTGTGTCAATAATCATCCAGTTTCCATGTACAATTAATTTCTTTGAATATTTTTCTTAAATTTTCCATACACATTCATGTCAAAATGCAAAATATAATAATTATATAATCATATCAATTGCATTATACTTGATGCGTTTTTTAAACCGCCCCAAAATAATATTAGAAAACAACTCTCCCCTCGCAATAATAACTCCAATAAGGATAGAAAAGAAATAAAGAAACTACAAATAGTAAAGAAAGAAATAAGAGCAAAACTGGTTGCTAAGGGATCCCCGCCTTTCACTCCATTCTAAATTTTTCAATTATTTTTCATGTAAAATAATTCTTGACCCTAGAAAGTGACAGTAATATTTCTTAGTTGCAGATGACTTTAGTCATGCCTTCTGGCAGTTTATTGACATAAAACTCTATCAATTTTGATGAATTCAATACCTGAGAATTAAAATTGGCTTACAAAGTAAAAACATCCAAATGCTGGAGATCTGAGATAAAACCAGAAAATGCTGTAAAATTTCTCCAAATCAGTCACCATGTGCAAAGAGAAAGACAGAGACAGAGAGAAAAGAACTCGCATGGGCTTCATCTAATGCTGCCTTTTTGACAGCTACATGGAGAAATCTTACACAGGGAAGGGCCCTCAACTCTTCCTCTGCTACATCAACGACGACTTTGGTGATGCTTCATGTACCCATGATGAACTCAGTGATTTCATCCACTTTGCTGTCAATTTCCACCCAAAACTCAAATTCACTTGGTTCATCTCTTGCCACACCGTCCATTTCCTCGATCTGTCTCGGGAGATAAACTCTCAATAACATCTTGTATAAACCTACCAATTCCCACAGCTACCTTGACCTCAACTCCTCACACACTGTACACTGAAAGGATTCTATTCTTTTCTCTCAATTCCTCCATCTCTATTGCATCTGCCCCCAGGACAAGGTCTTCCATGCCAGATCATTAAAGATATCCATCTTCTTCAAACAACATGGTTTTCCCTCTACCAGTATCAATTTCGCTCTCAGCCGCATATCCTACATTTCCCACACGTCTGCCCTGGCTCCTTCCCCCTCTATGTTCAAATAGGACAGGATTCCCCTTGTCCTCACCTACCACCCAACCAGGTCCACATCCTACACATCATCCTCCACCATATCTGCCATCTACGTGATATCACCACCAGTCACATCTCCTCCACTCTCCACCTTTCGCAGTGACTGTTCCCTACATGATTCTCTCCTCTGCTCCTCCCTTTCCACCTATTGCCTCTTTGGCATCTACCCCAATGATCACAGGAAGTACTACACTTGCACCCACACCTCCTCCCTCACCACCATTTGGGGTCGCAAAGAGTCCTTCCAAGTGAAGCAATACCTCACTTGCGAATCTGCAGGGGTCATCTACTGCATCCGTTGCTTCCTTTGTGGTCTCATCTACATCGGAGTGGCATAACACAGACCAGGATATCATTTTATTTAGCACCCAGCTCTATCCGCCACAATAGATGGGATCTCCCAGCCGCCAGCTACTTCAATTCACTACCTCATTCCCTTGCTGACATATCTGGCAACAAAGGAGCTGATTGTGGACTTTAGGAGAGGAAAACCAGTGACCCTTGGGGGAAACAGAGGTGGAGAGGGTGAGTAAATCCTTATTTCGGACCCAACATTTGAATGCAATCATGATGAAAACATGTCAATGCCTCTCCTTCCCCAGGAGTATGCAGATGTTTGGCATGACTTAAAGAAAACTTGTCAAACTTCTGCAGATATGTAGTGCAAAGTGTGCTGACCGGCTGCATCATGGTGACATCAGTATATCAGAGCAGAAGGTAGTGGACACAAGCAAATCTCTCACGACCATTGAGAAAATCTGCCATCGGAGAGCAGCAGTAATCACCAGGGATCCACCTTACCTAGGACATGCCCTGTTCTTGCTGCTTCCACCACAAAAGATGCATAGGTGCTATGAGACATATACCACCATGTTAAGGAACAGTGGCTCCCCCTCCACCATCAGACTGCGAAACATCAAAATCAATCAGAGTGAAACATGAACGTCTGCAGATGATGCGATTAGAGTCAAAACATAGAAATGCTGGAGGAGCTCAGCCAGTCTCACAGTGTCCTTAGGAGTTAAAGATATATTACCAACATTTTGGTCCTGAGCCCTATTCTCAAGGAATGAGTGATAAAAGACAGGCATCTGAATTAAAGGCTGGGGAAAAGAAAGGGGGAAGAATGGGAGGGGGAGGAGTCAATACTAAGAAAAGGTGTTAATTGGACATGATAAGAGGAAAGGTGAAAATTGATTTTGGTTTTCTGAAAGGAATCAGAGTGAAAAGGGAAGAGAGAGAGAGAGAGAGAGAGAGAGAGAGAGAGAGAGAGAGAGAGAGAGAGAGAGATATTGGGGAAAGGCAACAGGGAAGATGATGGGGGCTAGTGAGGAAGTTTCACTGTAAACTGGAGAAGTCAGTGTTAATGCCACCAGGTCTTCTCAGCCCTTACAACCTCCACTACTCGCACATCTACACTGGCCCCATCTGCCCTAGGGTCTCTCTCTTTTTCACAATCTCCTTTCCTCTCGATTCCCACCCCCATCCCTTCATTCTCCTATCAGAGAGCTACCCTTGGCTCTCTCCCCCATCACGTCAGCATTTTTCAATTCTTCCCTCCCACCTCTATCCACCTATTTCCTCTGACTTGTCGTCTGTGCTCTCCCCTGTCCCATCCTTCCTCCTCTCCTCTCCTTCCCCCTCCCCCCACCATTTTATTCAGGCACCTGCCTGCTTTTGCTTGTACCTGTCGAAGGTCCCAGGCCTAAAATGTTGGATGCCTTTACTTCCTCTGGATGTTGCGTGACTTGCTGAGTTCCTCCAGCATGTTTGTTTATTGCATTCAACCCCAGCATCTGCAGACTTACTTGTTTAACCAGATTCAAGGACAGTTTCTTTACTGCCAATATCAGACACTGGAATGAACCCCAAAACAGTAAACCTACATTGTCTTTGCTCCATAACAATGACCTCTCTCTGTAACCCTGTTCTTCTGTACTGTATCATCCTACTTGCACCTCTGGTGTGATGCCTCACTGGACTGTTCACAAAACAAACTTTATCACTGCATCTCAGTAGATGTTACAAGAAATCTGAACTTGAACCTCTGCTCTCCTGCCTGCCTCTCCACTCCATTCATCTGCCCACCCAGTGCCGTATTATCCCGTGGCTTTTCCCTATCCCACCCCAACCTTTCTGTGCTTGACCATTCCCACCTTAGTCTCAACAATGAGTTCTGACACAAACTCTCTCTCCCTACATGTTCTCTGACCCGTTGAGCCACTCTAGCTTCTTGTCACCTGCTAAAGATGACAGCAACTGCAGATTTGTGTGTTTCTAAGCTTCATATATGCGGCATGGGTATAACACAAGAGTATTATTGATTTAAGGAATATAACATAGATATCGGTGGACTGGAAATACATTACTATGAATGATGGGCTCTTGCTGAGTAAAGTCATGGTGGTGATATATATGGTGATATATGTCCTGTTTACTTGCAGAAGCATATTGCACAAAGGAAGTCTATTTGGCCCATTCACATGATTCAAAATATAGTAGCAGAAGTAGGCCAATAGGCCCATCCAGTCTGCTCCACCATTCAATCTATCCTCCCACTCAGCCCCACTCCCCAGCCTTCTCCCCTTAACCCTTAATACCCTGACTAATCAGTTACTTGTCAATCTCTGCCTTAAATACACTCAATGACCTTGCTTCCACAGCTGCCTGTGAGAACAAGTTTCACAGTCTCATGACCCTCTGGCTAAAGAATTTTTTCCGCATCTCCGAAGTTGTGCCCTCTTGACCTAGACTCCCCTATCACGGGGAAAAAAAGCCTTGCCACATCTGCTCAAGATCTTTCAACTTTTGAAATGTCTCCATCAGGTCCCCCTCGTCCTTCTGTACTCCAACGAGTATAGAACAAGTGCCGAAATATGTTCCTTATATGCTAACCCTTTCATTCCTATTATCACTCTAGTAAATATCCAGTGAATCCTCTCCAATGTCTTTTCTCAAGTAAAATGCTCAAAATTGTAGTCAGTACTCCAAGTGAGGTCTTATCAGTACCCTGAAGAGTCTCAACATTACATCCCTACTCTTATATACTATTCCTCAAGATTCCAGTCACTTTTTTCATCACTGACTCAACTTGAAAGTTAACTTTTATACTGCTCGAGGACGTCCAAGTCCATTTGTACCACTGAATATTGAATTTTCTCTCCTTCTAAGTTATAGTCTGCCAGACTATTTCTTCTACCAAAGTGTATGACCATGGACTTTCCAACATTTTATTTCATCTGGCACCTCTACCTATTCTCCTAATCTATACAAGTTTCTCTGCAGGCTTTCCTTATCCTGAGTGCCACCCAGCCTGCCACCTATTTTGGTATTGTTACAAGCCCAAAGGACCCCAAAACACAGCAACAATAGATATTTACCACGACAAATGGTTACTTTAAAAAAGTTGCTTTTAATTATCTTTAAATATGAAAATAGAATCAAACTTTAACTTATCTCTATTGACTTACTTAACCTAACTTAACCCCCTTCTAATTCTAAGAACATGTGTGTGTGTACGTTCAGAAAAATTCTTTGCTTCACAGTCCAATCTCAGTTTTCATTCCTCCAAATTCACTGGTTGCAGGCAATTCTTAAACTGTGCACAGAATTTAACATTTATAAAATTCACCAGGCTTTGGTGCTTGAAAGATAAATGCCTACCATTCAGGAAGGTTCTTGTCGGTTTTCAGAGAGAGATTTGTTGTTCCTTTTTAATCAGCCACTTCAGTGTCTTGCTGATTAAACTTTCTCCCTCAGGGATCTCCAGATGATAACCCCTTTCTTTCAGGTTGCCACAAAGTTCTTTTCTGTTTCACTTATTCCAAGTGAAACATTAGACAGCCAGTCCTTTCCTCTAGCATGAATCACAAGAGCTTTGACCAGGCTGTTTTCCAAAATGGGGTTTTCCAAAAGCTTGCCAGCTTGTCCTGTTCCAGTCCCAGCTACTGTCTGCTGGCTGTAAAACTGTACAAATGATCTGTGTGTGTGTGTGTGTGTGTGTGTGTGTGTGTGTGTGTGTGTGTGTGTGTGTGTGTGTGTGTGTGTGTGTGTGTGTGTGTGTGTGTGTGTGTGTGTGTGTGTGTGTGTGTGTGTCTCTCTCTCTCTGTGACACAGAGAGAGCAAAGCCTGTTTGATTCTCTCCGCTTGCAAAACCACTTCCAGACAGCAGTGGCTCCAGCATGCTCTTTCATCCATTGTCTTTTGCAAACAACAATCAATTAGTGAAATCTCTTGAGCACTCTTCAAAGGCTCATGCAAAAGCTCTGGAGCCAATACATCTACCATGGGGCAGAGCTCCAGTATTTTAAATAACATCTGTTTTAAAGTGTTTGTATGTGACCTACTCTAACAAACCTGCCCCAATTTATCTCCCAAAAACAAAAATATATCAGTATCATCTTCAAATTTAGCCACAAAGCTACCTATTCCATAATCCAAATCATTTATATACAATGTAAAAAAATAAGAAGCTAGAACACCACTGGTAACTGGTAGTCAACCAGAAGAGGATCCTTTTATTCCTATCCTCTGTTTCTTAACAATCAGCCAATGCTCTACCCATGCTGGCATCTTTCCTGTAATTCCATGGGTTCTCATTTTGTTAAGCAGCTTGATGAATGGCACCTTCTTGAAGGCCTTTTGGAAGTCCATTATACCAAGCCTGGCTCTTGCAAAGAGCAATACAACTGGATACATTTCTTAGTCATCCTTCATAGTTCTGCAAAGTCTTCAAATGCAATAATTGTCATTTAGAATTGTGGAAGGGGTGGTTGTAGCAGGGTAAATTTTGTCATTTAAGAGAAGGTTGAACAAGTGGATGGATGTGAGGGGATCAGAGAGTTATGGACAGGGAGCAGGTAGGTGGGACTAGTGGAGTTCACTTGAATTGGTGCAAACTAGAGGGGCCGCGATAGCCTGTTTCTATTCTGTAATTGTTATATGGTTATATGGTCATGGAACTTGGTACAGGCAATAAATGAAATTTTTGATCACTTACCATAGTTACCATTAACAAGATGAATGCGGTAAACCTGTATGGTTCATTGTACCATATTCCCAATTACCTATCACAAAAGCCATTGCACAATGAGCATGTGACGTGCATTCGGTAATGATGTCACTGATACTTCATATCTAATGACTGAAGACAGTTGAAAGAATATTTTAAGTCAAGTGAAGACAAGTTTATCATCATCAGATTGTACAAGTACAACCCAATGAAACAGGTCCTTGGTGCAAAACACGCAGACATACAACCAGACATAACACACCTACAGACAAACAGAACATATGCAGGACAAGTAGTCATCTCTAAAAATAAATAAATATTGTTTCCTGAATAAGAGGGTCTCGATGGTTAGTGTGAGCAGTTCTTTTGGATTGTTTAGCATTGTCGCTGGCTGAGGGAAGAAGCTGTTCCTCAGCCTGGTGGTGCTGGCTCCGATACTACCAAATTTCTTTCCCGATGGGAGCAGCTGAAAGACATTTATCCAGGGTGGAAGGAGTCCTCAATATTTTGCGTGCTCTCTTCAGACAACAATCCTAGTAGATCATTTCATGGAATAATTGGTATGAAAAATACACCGCTGAATAACAGATTGATTCGAAACATTATCAAACACACCTTGATAATCCCTTTCATCTGTTTGATTAACTGTTAATCACACATTTTACCTGGTCTATAAGGTTTTATCTTTATTTCACTTATTTTCCAACTGTAAGCACCACAGTACAAGGTCAGATTATTTGTCTGTTGTTCGTGTGCGAGATCCAAAGTCTGGGTCTTTTGTTCCCTGACCTTCTGTCAAGAAGAGACAGACTCACTGCTTTTCCTCTTTCAAACCACCCCCACCGTTTTTGAACCTCTTTATCAATTCCGAAGCTTTCCTGTTCTCAGGACAATGACTCTACTTTCTATTGTACATCTGCACCATTAATTATGTGATCCCTTGACCCCTGAAGCATGCACAATTCCATACAATAAGTGCTCTCAGTATATTTTCTAATTTTGCAGAGTGGAAGGACATGGTCCCATGCAGGCAAAAATGTCAGTGTGGACATGGGAATCACCAAGTTCGCTGACGATATAACAGTAGATTGCCAGTACAACCAGAGGAGGTTGAGCGAGAACGTGGACAGGACAAAGGAGATGATTCTGGACTTCAGGCAGATGAAGGTCAACGACTCTCCATGGCACATTAATGGTTCTGTTGTGGAGAGAGTGGAGAGCACAATGTTCCTTGGTGTGCATGTAAAGGACAACTTATCCTGGACTCATCACACCTCCTCAGTAGTCGGGAAGTTGCAGCAGAGCCTGCATTTCCTGAGTAGAATCAGAATCAGAATTTATTGTCATGTAAAAGTCACGAAATTCAGTGTTTTGTGGCAACGTCATAGTGTAAACATTCACATTATGACCCATCTTACAACAATAATATAAAAAATAAAAATAATAGTGACTGAAAAATAAGGCAGTGTCAGCTTCATTGATCATTCAGGAATCTGATGGCAGTGGGGAAGAAGTTATTTCTTTGCCACTGAGTGCTTGTCTTTAGGCTCCTGTGCCTCCTTCCCGATGGTAGCAGAGTGAGGAGGGCATGGGCTGGGTGTTGGTGGTATTTGAGGATAGAGGCTGCTTTCCTAAGACACCGTCTCATGTAGATATCTGGTTCCTGTGATGTCGCAGGCCAATTTAACAGCCCTCTGGAGTTTTTCTTGTCCTGAGAATTGGCGCCTCCATACCAGACAATGATGCAACCTGCCAGAATGTTCTCTGCAGTACACCTGAGGACACCTGACACTAAGTACAAATGAGAGTCTTCTGTCTGGTTGCATCATTGTGTGGAATGGATCTGCAAAGCATCAAACCGGAAGTCAATGAAGAGGATTTTCAAAAAGGCCAAGAAGTTTACTGGGGTCTCCCTTTGCTCCATTGATGACATTTACAGGAAGCATTGCTCAAAGAATTATAGAGGACCCTTTCCATCCAGAATGTGGTACCATCAAAAAAGGAGGTACAGGGGCATCAAAATCAGGACTGCCAGGCTGGGGAATAGCTTCTGCCCACAGACTGGGAGATTCATGAACAGTTGGAGAGTAAATATTTATAGTTACACTGGAAAGTTTGCAGACACTGTGATTACAAAAATGCTGGAGAAACCCAACAGGTCATGCAGCATCTATAAGAAGTAAAGGATAACCAAACTTTTTGGCCTGAGCCCTTCATCAAGATATGAACAAAAAGCAGACAGGCGCCTGAATCGAGATGTGGGAACCGGATAGAGGGAGGAAGGAGCAAGGGGGTGAGGGCTAAAAGAGAAGAGGTCAGAGGGGGATATAGGTGGGAGGGTAGAAGAGAAAAATGCTGAGAAGTAATAGGGAAGGGGGTGACTCGCTAAATGGAGAAGGAAGGGAAAAGGATGGTGATTCAGAGGAGAGGGATAGGGAAACAGACTTACTGGAAACTGGAGGTCAATGTTAAAGTAGAGTGTAAATTATTTTTGAAACGTTTTTATTATTTAGGTGAGGAATTTATCAATTACACTTTCACAACTCTAGTCACTTTGTTAACCTGCAAAATTAATTGGGCTCACATTTGTCCTTATTGGTGATCTTAATAACATCATACCACTAATTAGTATCTTTAGACTTGTCAGTAAAAGTTAAGTTCTGTGTAGGCAAAAATTGAGAATTTGGATCTCATTTCTCTGCAGCCATTAACAAGAAAAAAATGGAGTAAACCTGTTGGATGTATGATTAATTCATTGTGTCATATTCCCAATTAGCTTTCACAAAGAACATGTGAAGTACATTCAGTAATGATATCACCGCCAATGAATTAAGACAGTCCAGAGACGATTTCATGGAATATTTCACAGTGAAATAATTGGAATGAAAAATACTCCGCTGTAAAACACAGATCATCATCCGACACATTTTGTTAATCCTGTGGCAGCTCACCCACGTGGCAAATGAACCGGCTCCAGCAGTTGCAGGTGAGTCCACAGCCAGCAGCATTCACAGGGACTCTCAGTGTGGGGCAAAGCCTCGGCCTGGAAGCCGACATCACTTCCACCCCACAGGGTCGCTGGGACAAGCCTCTTAAGCATGTGAATCTGAATTAGTAAATCGGTTGAACTGAAACTCTGCTCAACTCAACCTATTTTTATTTTGTTGCTTCCAGTGGCTTGAAAGGCACATTGGTGACCCCGAAGGTCCAATGGCATTTGGACATGATACGGGTGACTCGATTGACATGGACAACGTGAACGGCTCGGCTCTTCAGAATGCAGTCTCACTTAAACTCCCAGCTTTCTGGACCACTCAGCCCCTCATCTGGTGTCAACAAGCAGAGGCCCAGTTCCAGGTCAGGAATATTGTCTCCGATTAGTCCTGATACTACTACATGGTGGAAGTTCTCGGACAGGAAACAGCAGGCCGAATAATCAACATTCTGCAGCAGCCCCCAGAGGCTGACAGGTATGAAGCCCTCGAGGTTGCTACGTATGGACAGCCTGGGCAACCGCACACTGTCAGCCCTGATGAATTACATGCTGGCACTAGGAGACTCTTTGAACAGATCTACACTTTGAACAGATCATTTTGGAGGACATCCGGCTCCTACTAACAAATGAGGACCTCTCTGACCCGCAAAAGGTGGCTGCTCACACAGATGTTCTGAGGTGCACCAAACAAAATGGTGGAGCCAGCATCAGGATTAGTGCTGCCCAGCCATGCCACATCCCAGCAGAAAAGCCTGTAATGCTCACACCAAGAGAAGACACTATTTCTGAGTCTAAGTCTTTTTACCATCAAAGGTGGGGATCCAGGGCCCACCAATGCTGACTGCCACGCTTGTTCCAGGTTTAAGAAAGGGCCAGCCGTCACTGATGGGTACAGTGGCTGGCCACTGTGATAAACTCCTTGATGTCTGGAATAGACACTCCGTGCGCAGATTTCTGACAGAGTTCTGGTAGACAGAAATCAGTGTCCTTCCCCCCCCTCGAGCCACAATACCCAAACCAGAAGAGCCAGACCAGAGCTCACGGCAACCAACAGGAGCATCATCCACACCTATGGCATGAGGACTATCCCCTTGCAATTCGATTCCAGCCACTTCACATGGACATTTATGCTGACCATGGTATCAGAACCATTGCTGGGTGCAGACTTCTTCAACATGCACTGTTTGCTTATGGATCAGAAGGAATGACGGCCAGTCAATGAAAAGACATTCCAGATCTTCTTCCTCAGTGAGGCCAAATTGCCAGCTCTACACCTGGATTCCGTCACGTCTTCAGACAAGGAGTTCGCCAGGGTGTTGGCAGCTTTCCATCCATCATCACACCGCAGTTTACCACAGCATCCCCCAAACATGGCGGAATGCACCACATTCCCACACGGGGATACCCCCTGCATGCCCGGGCCTGCGGGCAACCACCAGACAGGCTCCGACTCGCAAGAGAGGAGTTTAACTAAATAAAGGAGATGGGGATCGTGCGGCGGTTGGACAGCCTATGGGCTCCCCGCTCCATATAATGCCCAAGTCTGCGGCAGAATGGAGTCCGTGTGGTGACTACAGGAGGCTTACAACCACTTCAGACAGACATCCAGCCCACATATCCAGGAATTCAACGCCAACCTGCACGGAGCCTGTCATTCAAAGAATGACCTGGTGAGAGGAAATCATCAAGACCCTGTTCACCTGTCCTTCCTGTTCAAATTCCTTTGGACACACATGTCAAACTCTGGCCCGCTGGCCAAATTTGGCCCACAATATAATTATATTTGGCCCGCAAGATCATATTAAATATATATTAGAGTTGGCCCGCTGGCCGGCGCGCCAGTATAGCGCATGCACACTGAAGGTGAAAATAAAGACGCCGGAGGTGTGGAGGGATCTTAGAGTCCCGAATCCCGTGGATCGGAGCGCCGCACTCAGCCCGCCCGGCTCCCGGACATACAGACGCGGCTGGAGTTGGGGATCATCCTCGCTGGGTCTGCGCTTCAGCGGCGACGCCGGACCGAACATCTCGTTGGTGATGCCTTCCCCCTCGCTCCGTGCGCGGCAGACCCTGCCTCCCGCTCCTTTTGTTGGAGACGAGCCCAGCGCCGTGTGATCGCAGTTTAATCCCTCTCCAACCATGGGAGGGGGGTGGGAGCAACGCGCTCTTCTCAGCCAATTCCTCCACCACCCCGGATGCCGGCGTTTCAACGGAGGGTTCGGGTGCCTTCGTCAGGTGACCGACCTGTTGGTCCAAGACAAGGGGAGAGCGTATAAACTCCACACAGACAGCACCTGAACTCGGGTGAACGTGGAGCTGCGACCCCACATTCCACATCAGGACTGTGTGTAAGATTGGGAGCAGTGAGACGGAAGCTTATTTTGTTCCTGTGATTTAAGCCTTTCTTGGGGTGGGGTGGGGGCCTTCTCTGACCACTTGCCTAACAATTAACCTAATCAGATGTGGAGTTACCACAATACAACAGTTCTCAACCTTTTTCTTTCCACTCGTGTCCCTGTGCCATTGGTGTTCTGTGATTAGTAAGGGATTGCTTAAGGAGGTCTGTGGGTGGGAAGAAAAAGTTTGAAGACCACTGCTTTAATAATCCCTCATTGACTCGTCATGTGCACGGTTTCAGACGCTAAAGGAAATGGGCCAATGACAATGAAAGAGTTTATCCAAAACTATTATTAAACATTTATTTTAATAAGAAAAAGTTTAATATTACATATGTTGAAAGAAGAGAAAACATGCAGATGTTGTTGAAAATTTTCAATAAATATTTAGTTCGGCCCTCGACTTAGTCCAAGTTTTTAATTTTGGCCCTCCGTGAATTTGAGTTTGACACTCCTACCTTAGGATGACGTTCAGCCTTAAAAAATTCAACACAGACCTTCCAGCACCTCATGGACACAGTAGGGCAAGACCAGGACTCTTAAGCACGTGATTTTGAATAAGTAAATGAAATGAACTAAAACTCCGTTCGACTAGGCACGTTTCTTTCACTTGCAGTGGCTTGACACCACAAATATTTTAATCTGTTTGATGAACTGCTAATCACGTTTTGCCTGATCTGTAAGGTTTTATTCTTTACTTCACTTATTTTCCAAATATACCCACCATAGGGCAAGATCAGATTATTTGTCTGTTGTTGGGATCAAACGATGGTCACTTTCTGATTTGAATCGCCGCATATTTTGCGAGTGAGACACGAAGGAGACTCCAGATCCTGGGCTCTGAAGCCAAACACAGTCTGCTGGAGGAAGTCAACGGGTCAAGTAGCACCAGTAGGAGAAAAAAAATGATCGATACTTTAAGCCAACACCTTCATGAGGACTGAGGAAAATTACTACAGAAGCAGTGTAAAAAGGACAGTGTGGGTGGGTAAAATCAGAGGGCCCACATGGGACTTGGGAACCTTACAGAGCTGAAATATGATGGCCAGAGGTAGAGGAATGGCTGGTGCCAGACAAAGGGAGGGAGAGGCAGGTAAAATAAAAGGTCGGGAGGAGGACAGTGATTGTTCAAGCCAAGAGTCGTGCAATTCTAACCCTAAATGGATGGCATAATACGTTTTAAGTCAAAATAGTTTGCTGGTATGGGCGCAAGTATGCGCTCATATCAATAGCTGCACACACAAACACACATGCAACTGCACAAATGAACGTGGATAATTGTATGAACAAGCACACACAATTGCACACTTGCAAAACCATTCATGCATGCACATACACTCCTGTCCACTTTAAATTATCATTACACATTGAACTACCATAGGTACATGTATCCACTGTGCCTAGTCCCTTCTCCAGCTTTCTCGACTTTTGTCTTGCCACTGGATCCAAAAGAGAATACAAATCATGTGTTAGTCTCAATACCATCATGTAATGGTGTCATTACGTGCGTTATAGTCGATAGCATGTAAAAGTTGACCTCCCCCCCATCCCCCACTAGTTTTAGCCCCAAAATCTGGTATTTCCCACCTGGTGCCTGCCCATACAAGCTCCCGACACCCCGACCGACGACTTTTGCCACCCAAGCCCCGGCCGGCCGCCCGCCCTACAGAGCACACGATGCCCTGACCGGGGACACAAGCCTAGGCCCTGGCCACTCACCCAACCATCCGAGCTCCCGATGCCCCAAATGATGCAGGTATTCACCGTGGCTAAATGTAGCATGTGTGTAATACTCAATCCTCTAAATTTTACCCTCAATAAAGGTCCATAAAATTCGACTATTATACACGAATATACAGTATTTTAAATTTATTTTTCTTGGCCTTCTCTTTCACTTTGATTTCCCCCAATCAAAATGATAAATGCAGTTGAACAGTAGCTGGAAACAATGCCATTAAAATTTGAGAAAAAAATGACATTTTGAAGATATGAAGACAATGGATTCTGAAATACGGAACAGCTGGTTATCTTACATTTGAATACACTCTGAATTTTTTTTTCTCCCCTTTCTGCTATTTTTCTTTTCATCTCAACTCCATTATATGCATTAAAGTGTTTCTTAATTTCTCATTCTGGCCTGCACATAGACATGTAAAATTAAACATAATTTCGAAACAGAAAAGGTTATCCAAATGTTCAAAACCCCACTAAGTGAGTCGGCAGCTTGAATTCTTACTATTTTATGAACTGGAATGGTCATTTTGAAATATTTATTCTTCCAACTGAGAAACAAAATAGCCATTGTGCTAGCAATGTGTTTCAATAGGGCATTCCAGTGAAGGGATAAAGAACAACTGCTACATCCTCAGCACTGGACCAAAGGATGTGTCGAAAAGGCATCTCATAACAGGCAAATGCTGCTGTGCAATTGAAAACTGGCTCATAAAACGGAACAATTTTGCACGCATTTCTGAGGAGTTCAGTATCTGTCAGGAAATTCAACCCCTGGCTTCTTGACGAGCTTTTTATCTGCTTTAGCCGTGAATTTCTGAGGCAAACCATCCCATATAATATCAACAATAGTCTCATAGAGCCACTGAGTACAGGAACAGGTCCTTCAGCTCACTGAGTTCTATGGTCATAAAGCCATACAGCATAGAAAAAGGCCACGTCTTCTGCTTCATGTTTGGTCTGTGGTCATGGGACAAGAGGGTAAACCTATTAGTGAGGCAGGTGTGGGGGGGGGGGGGCTGGTGCAAGAGGTAGTGTTGGAGGAGCCTCAGCCCTTTGATCACATCTAACAGGTTAGAGATTCTTATTCCCTGACTGGGCAAGAGATGAAGGAGGCTGCTGGAGGGATGAGTGACTTTACTTGGTAATCTGATCCAGGAAAGGGGAAGAGAGGTGCGTCGGTAATTGGGAACTGTACAGAGAAGGGAATAGACGCTATTCTCCGTTGCGAGGGTCAAGAGGCCTGAAGGCGGAGGTGCCTGCCAAATCAAGTCAAATCAAGTTTATTTCCATTTGATTACACAACGACAACCCGATGAAACAGTGGACCGGAACAAAACATGCAGACATGCAACCAGACATAACACACATACAGACAAACAATGCATATGCAGGACAAGTATTCATATATACAAATAAATAAATAAATATTGTTTGTAGTGGCTACTACAGTAGAGCTACTAAAGTAATACAGACACACACGCCAAATTAGTCAACTCAAGACTGACTTTATTCAGGTTTTACAATGTTTTTTTATACCCAACATGTCCAAGGCTCCATGGGACAAGGTGGGACATTGCTATTGGAATGCTTTTGATCCACGGGATCAAATTGATCCTTGCCAGTGTCCTGTGCCTTCTGGCAGGATATTCAGCAAGACAACGCGCCGTTCTCCTACACGCAGTACTGCTCTGTTAGGTGAGTATTCACCTGTTTGTTTATTTGTTCCGTGGCCCGCAGAACCATGCCAGCGAAGGTTCGCGACACGACGCTGCGCACTCACTTGGCAATGCTACACGACCACTACAATTTCATAATATGAGATCCTCAGATGGTTATTGTAAGCAGTTCCTTTGGTCCTTCTGAATTCTCACTGTCCGTGGAAAGAAGCTGTTTTTCAGTAAGTTGGCACTGCTCTGATACTCATCTATCTCTTTCCTTATGAGAGTAGCTGAAAGATACTGTGTGCGAGATAGTCAGGGTCCTTAATGATTTCGTGCACCTTCTTTAGACAATGATTCCATTTGATTATATCAATGGGGTGGTGGGTGGGGGGAGACCCCATTGATCTTCTCTGCCACTCCTATGTCCTTGTGGATTGACCTCCACTCCAATTCTCTGCAGCAATCATACCACAATGTGATGCAGCCGGCCAGGACATTCTTGATAGAGCTCATGGTAGAAGGTGGACATGATGGTGGCCAATAGCCTTACCCACTTCAGTTTTCTCAAATGCCAAGGTTCAAGATGTTTCACCTGACTTCTGGATGAATTTAGAAGGAAGGGGAAATATCCAGTTATCTCAGTCCATGTAGGTGCCAACGATACAGTTAGAACGAGGAAAGAGGTTCTGCAGAAAGAATTTGTGCAACTGATGACTAAATTAAAATGGTCAACCAAAAAGATAATAATAACTGGATTGCTACCTGAGGCAAATGCAAATTGTCGAAGATTTGAGGGAGTTAAACCTCAATTAGGAACTAAGGTTAGGGACTTAACGATTGTGTGAAAGAAGTGAGTTTGAAATTAGGGGACACTGGAACTAGTATTGGGGAAGGAGGGACCAGTTCTGATCGATGGAGTCAACCTGAACCATGTTGAGAGCAAAGACCTGGAGAATCACATAACTAGGGCTATGAATCAGGCTTTAAATTAAACAGTAAGTTCATTGTTTCAGAACCTTGCCAGGACAACTTACAAATTTTTCATTGTGCCTGTCAATGGCAAGATGCTGTGTGAACAGGAGATAATTGTCTAAATTCAAAGTTCCAAGTTCAGAGTTCCCTTAATTATTACATAATATTAAGTAAAAATATAATGATCATTATTTACTTCAACTTTTGTCTGCCCTATGGCAAACAAAGGGTTACCATGAGCATTTCCTGGTTCCCCTAACAACAAGAGAAAGAGAAGCAAAACAGAGTCCCTTCAGAGGCACTGAAGTATCCGTGGATTGGCCTCTAGTGCTTCCACAGCCTCTGCAGCCACACAGACTCCTGTTCCAATCAGGTCCAATCCTCCAACACAATCAGGAAGCCTTCAGCGCCTGAGGCCGTTCGCCAGCCCTTATTTCCCTCATCACCCTGCCAGAAACCATTTGAGAAATAGCCTTATAGTAATTCATTTTCGATGAGCGGCCGGTGATGCAAGAAGACCGCACAGCTAACCCCTGTAAGTCATCTACTGTATATACTTCACAAGAAGGCTCACTAATTAATTCAGTATAATTTTCCTTGCTTCTGTGGAATGATAATAGTTGCTGGATGTATGGTTTCATAGGCAACAATGTGACAGTGGATAATGACTGGTTATCTTCACCACAAGGATCTAGTTTGATGCTCTTCTCTTCTGACATGTGCTTTCATTGACTTTTTTTAGTACAGGTGCTCCACTACTTACGATGGTCTGACTTACAATTTTCTGATGGTCGTTATCACTCTATTTCAGCGTCAGAGCCGAATGAATTAGCGTGTTGGGGGGGTGGCTCATAAATTCTCTGAAGGTGGGAGTGCTTTTTCCATCATCCACCCCTCCAATGTAGATTCCAAGAGTGCTGCCTTTATGGTGTCAAGCATCATTAGCCATTAGTGACACTTGACGCGCATTAGTGACACCAGAGGATGTGGTGGGGGGGGGGGTGGATCTGATGGCATCGAAGGCTGCAACCATATGGGGTGGGCACAGCACCTCGCTTGGGGTGGGGGGGGGGCAATGTCCACGGAGGCTCCCCTTGGCTCCAACCTTGCTATATTTTATGACTAATTTATTTTCAGAGTGTGATAAAAGGTATTTAACTTTTAATTATAAACAAGGTTTTATTTTAGATAAATGTGCCCAGCTGTAGGCTACGATAAGTGTTCTGATGATGTCTAAGGAAGGCTAGGCTAGGCTATGATGTTTGATGGGTGAGGTACTGTACCTTTATTGACTTACGATTTTTCCACTTACAATAGGTTTATCAGAAAGTAACCCCATTGTAAGTCGAGGAGCACCTGTATTAATGGAATATGCATTGGGAAACAGAAAAGCAAGAAGGTTTGTCCTTCTTTTCACGTGTAACCATTTTACTTCGTTTTTTTTTCAAAATATCCCATTGAGAGCAACCAACTCAATTACAACAGTAACTGAACCTCGGACTATCTTCCTCTGTACATAGACAATAATATTGGAAATGAGACGCAGAAATCCAGCATCGGACTTTGATGATCTCAAAGCATATATTCAAATATCACTGCAGCACCTGGCATATTTAAATTCGGTCATGATATACTTCGTGTGTTTTATTTTACAAAAAAATTGGTACCCATACCTGTAGTTAGAATCCTATGGGGAAATAAATCTGCCTTTTTTAAAATCCTGTATAAGCAATATATGACTTCAGTTTTACATCAGTGTGGCTGAATTTCATAGAGCATAGAACATTACAGTACAGTGCAGATCCTTCAGCCTGCGGTGTTCTGCTGACCTTTGTAAACCTACTCCACAACAATCTAAATTTCCCCTACCTCACACCCAGAACCGACAAGTTTTCTTGCAGCCATTGTTCAACGAAAACTGTATAGTTATCACCCTGAGATGTATTAGATGGAGCTTTCATTAACATTTAATGTCCTCATTGTCCTAAGCCCTGCTTTAATGAGCGCACACCTCTGCACTGAAACTCTCTGTGCTTGAAAGGGTTTGTTTTTGCCCTCTTGCTTTGGATTGGTTCAGCAATAATTAATTGCCAACTCATTTTGTGTGCAAGAAAGGAACATGATTCATAATTTCTATTTTCACAAGCCATTCTTTGTGCATAACTACTGTTAAAAATTATGCTGCAATAAAAACAACGAAGGTCATTGCTTGGATTGAATGCTGGAACTCTGTGTGAAATGGCAATCCACACATCAGCAAATATTGATAATGAATATGGAATTAATATTGGTAAATAGGATGATAGATAGCTTGCATTTGTATCTTGATTTGAGAATATTTCCACTGAGTGAGCATAATGGGGCACTGTAGCAGAATTCTCACTGCAGTTTAAATCTTCCCACCATGATTGAATACTCAATATTTATCTTTAATTTATTTTAGGAGTTATAGATTCTGGGGTGTTTTTGTCACATTTAAAAAGCTCATGCTTCACAAATGGACAGAGAAGTTCACAGACGACAGACTTTGATGAATATGTGTTGCTCACAAATCTACGACAGCCCTCAGCAGGGTCGTCATTATCTACTTGCTTACTGCTCACTCAGCTATATATATATGGAGTTTGCCATTTGACCTGAGTGGGCTCTGACTTGATATGGTTTGTGAGGTGAGACCATTACCCCATTTCCAATGTGTGCTAAGAACACGAGGGTCTAATTTATTGCCTTCCAGGGAATTGGTTTCAGTGGCCTGAGAAGCAGTCGTTTACCTGATCCGGCCCATTTGCTCCACACCTAATAAATGGCAGAGCCAAGTTCAGGGTGATGTGGTGATTAATTACATCAAATACCTTCCAACAGCAGCATTATTTGTGTTAGAGGCCTCTGCAAGAATTAACACAAAGCAGCTATTTGAAAAAGCAGCTTTGATGCTTCAAAAGATCCTTTGAGTTTTCTGACACCACCTTCCACAGAAAGACTTTTTTTCATTCTTTCTATGTTTAAAGATTCTCTGTATTGGTATTGTGACTGCAAAATCTCCTATTGTAGCAATAAATCTGTTAGACAGCGGCAGCTACCAACTAAGGGTTCACATCTTTGTTGGTAATTTATAATGAAATAATTATTCTCCTGCATCAGGATTCAATCTTGTGCGTTTGTCAAATTATTGTGTCTGCAAATTTATCATCAAAGCCCATAATTTCTTGGCAGTGACTAACATAATTATATATTTTGGAGTTTTAGGTGTACAGCAGAGGAGAATTCGCTCCGCCCCCCCCCGCCCCCCCCCCCCCACTGGCACCCATGCCCCTTCTCCATTCATTTTCCTTTCCCTTTATAACACTGACATTCTGTCTACCTTTAATAGTTCAGTGACTGCTCTGTTCAATAATCTGTTCATTGTTGCCGATCTCCCTGGCACACAGAAGCAAGTCACGAAGTTGATGATGTTAACTTGTAGCACTGACTCGGTCTTGCATTGTTTCTGATGTCTGGGGCCCTTCAGCGCCCAGGAGCAGGAGTCATTCGACACAGGTATGCGCCGCCAAACTGGCCGTTATGCGTTGTGGATGTTGTGTGAACGTCATATACTTAGCAAAACTATATGGGATACTGAACTTACGATTTAATTCTTTTTTCATTTTTATGTCAATGCTTTTTTTTTAGCCTATATCACACACACTTTAACAAAGAGGATCGGGATCATCCACATCACTGTTCTCAACTTCCTCATAGTGTTTCACTGGAAGAGTTTCAGGTGGAATAACCTGTTGCTGACACGTCGCCTGAAGGACCTGGCTGAGGCTCTTCCTGGGGAGATGTTGACTTCTTCACTGTTATTTGCTCAGTTTGGTTTTTTTTCTTTTCTTCATACATTTCTTTATCTGGAGCAAACACTGCGTGAGTATTCCTCTCTATCAGCGAGAAGCGTTCAGTGTTTGGGTCCATCTCTTCAGCAAGCTGCTAAGGTCTGCAATGAATTTGGCTAACCCCTTAGCAGTGAATCTCTTCTGAACCTGTTCTTCCTCTCCTTCTGCAGTTTCCTTTCTCCCTTGCCTCTTTTTCAGGTCTGCTATGTCCGGTTCTCACATTCACCATTTGGGATTTCTGGCTGAACTCCATTATAAACCTATCAGACCACAGATGATATATGTATATGCTGTCGGATATTGTCCAACTGGACGTTAAGCAGCACACACCTGCACACAAAAGTGCTGGAGAAACTAACATCACTGGCATCCATCAAGCTCCTCTCTCTGTTTCACTATCCATCTGTCTCCTTTCCTCCAGTTCCACACCCTCTTCCCTCTCCATTCAGCAAGCTATCCCCTCACCCTATTACTTCCCATCTCTCTTCTGCCCTCCCACCCAATATCCACCTATGATTTCTTGCCTGTTAACCTCTGCTCTTCCCCCACCTTTTTATCATGGTGCCTGTCTGATTTTTGCTCATACTTGACAAAGGGCTTAAAACCAAAATGATGGTTATACGTCTTTGCTATAAAGAATGATACATGGACCTGTTGAGTTTCTCCAACTTTTTTGTGCATTGAACTGCAATCAATGTCTGCACACTTCCTTGTTTACCACCATAGGACCAGGAGTCGATGTTCAGGTCTGCCGAGCTTGCTCCACAATTCATTAAGACCATGGCTGATCTGGCCGTGAACTCAAAGGCACTTCCCCCTTGTTTCCTATAACCCTTAATTCCCTTATTCCTCAAAACCCTTTTTTCTTTTGTGTTTGTTTTGCATATTTATGGTTTTACAGTTGTTTTTTTAATCGAACATCGAACGTTGTAGAACAGTATAGCACAGGAACAGAGCCAGCAGCCCTCAATGGCTATGTGGAGAATGATGCTAACATTAAACTAATTCTTGTGAGTATCCCTGAGGTCACTTCCTTACTTTTATGGATCCCCCCTTCAAAGTATCCTGTCTGGATGCATCCCAGCCTGGTAATAGCTGCTGCTCTGCTCTAGACCACAAGAGATGCCAGAGAGTGGTAAACACAGCTCAGGTCATCATGCAAACCAACCTCCTATCCACTGACTCCATGCACATCTACCATTGTCTCAGGAAACCAGCTAAAATATTGAAGGACTCAATAGATAAATAAAAACCAGGTTCTATCCAACTGGATGATATTAACATAAATTTCTCTGGTTTCTGCTAGACTACTCTTCATTCTCCTTCTCTCCCCAACCCTCTGTCTCCTTCCTTCAGCTCTATACGTCTTCCCTCTCCATACACAGAGCCACCCAGCACTGCCCCCCATGCTTTTTGCTGGTGTGCCCTCCCTCCCTTGTTTACCTGTTATTTCTTGTGTTCCTCCCCCCTGCCCATCTCACTCACCGCTTTATTCAGGCATCTGCCTACATTTTGCTCATACTTTGATGAAGGACTCAGGTTCAGAACATCATATATCTTTATCTTTGCTCTATAAAGTAAACTGTTTGATCTGCTAAAATTCTCCAGCATTGTTTTTACTTCAATCAGGTGGCACAACATTGTTAGTTCCAGCGATCAATGGGGGAAATTGAATCCCACTCTCCGTAAGGAATTTGCACTTTCTCCCCGTTTCTGTGTGGCTCTCCTCTGGGTGCCCCAGTTTCCTCCCACTGTTCAAAAAACAGACCAGGGTTTTTTGGTCAGTTGGGGGTAATTGTGCGGCATGAGGACATGGGCCGAAAGAGCCTGTTACCATGCTACAAGTTTAAATTTTACATTTAAAAAAAATTATTTAACTCATTGTATCTGCAGACTTTCATGTTATACTCCATATTGAAAGAATCATCCCACCCAGTCACAATCTGCTCTCCACTTTTCCATTGGGCAGAAGATAAATGTACTTGAAAACACCCAACACCAGGACCAGATTAAAGGACAGTTTCTTTCCTAATGTTATCAGACTCTCGAATAGATCTCTCACTGGCAAATGATGATACCCGTGCACTGTAATTTACAACTTTGCTCCATTCCCAGCGTTATGTTACTATACTTTCTCCATACCCTGCACTATTTCTCTATTGTTACACATTTATTTATTTCTTATTATTGTCCTACCTGCTGAATGAAGTGGATTGCCTCGGCAGCAAGCAAAATGAAGCTTCTTACTGTATTTTCAGTCCACGTGACAAAAATAAACAACACACTTTAGTTAAATCTCTGCCGCCTGCATATTATTTAGAGGGATGTTGGCTGAATGCAGGCAAATGAAACTCTTTTGGTCAGCATGGACAAGTTGGGCCAAAGGGCTTGTTTCTGTGCTGCAAAGCTCGGTGACTCTATGATCCATACTCCTCTATTCCTTGCATAATTTTGTATTAACAAATTTGTTTGGTTTACTTCAATTTTAATTGTTTTAAAGTTTCTCTGTATAATGGACATGTTTTAATAGCTTTATCAGCTCACTTAATTCACTGCTCTCTCTCAGACCCGCCCCATCCTCAGCAGCTGCAAAACCTCTTGTGCCAAGGACACCCAGGTGAAACAAGAGTGTGTGGCGATGAGGAACAGTGGATTCTTGACAGTAAACCCCACCCAATCACAATCTATCCAATGGTTTCAGGCAGCTCTGCCTCAATTTGGTTTCTGCTGGTTGTTGCCTCACAATTCCGGTGCTCAGAGTACAATCTTGACCTTTGATACTACCTGCATGGAAGTTGTCCTTTTCAATGTATGGGCTTCCTCCTACACACATGTGGTGCTACCACTCTCTCTCTCTCGCTCTCTCTCTCTCTCTCTCTCTCTCTCTCTCTCTCTCTTTCTCTATGTATATATATATAGAGGTATGCAGGCGCTCTATGGGCTGGCCCACCGCCTTGACCCTACCAGATATTCCCATAAAGGCTATTATGCCCAAACTCCTCCCTCAGTACCTGCCTTGGAACCGAGCCAGCAACATGCAAGCTGTGCTGATGTGTTAAGGTGACTAAAGCCTATTAATCATGATTCTCCGTCTGACTGTGGTTGATTGGTAGTACAATACCAAAGATGTGCAGATTAATAGGTTAATTGACCACACTAAATTGACACACCACAGCATGTCAGTCAGTGGTAGAATCTGAATGGGGAAGTGATGAGTTTTTGGGCAAAGCAGGTTACAGGTGGATTAAACTGCTCTATGGACCAAGATAATGAGTTTGTTGTCGTATATATTGTACAATTTACAAACGCCCTAAAATTCTTACTGGTTGAATCTGAGCAGGACCTTTGTAAAATAAAAACAACTGAAACTCAACTATAAAGAGATAATACATTTCAAAAAAGTACATCAACAATAATTTTTTGCAATTATCCAAGTGCAAAAAAAAAATTCACTCAGCAGGTCACACAGAAGGTAAAGGGTAACCAACGTTTCAGGCCTGGGCCAAACCACTGCTGCTTGTAGGGACATCTTAAATAATTTCAACAATGAATCTTTGGCTTGGCTTCGCGGACAAAGATTTATGGAGGGGGTAAAAAGTCCACGTCAGCTGCAGGCTCGTTTGTGGCTGACAAGTCCGATGCGGGACAGGCAGACACGATTGCAGCGGTTGCAAGGGAAAATTGGTTGGTTGGGGTTGGGTGTTGGGTTTTTCCTCCTTTGCCTTTTGTTCGTGAGGTGGGCTCTGCGGTCTTCTTCAAAGGAGGTTGCTGCCCGCCAAACTGTGAGGCGCCAAGATGCACGGTTTGAGGCGTTATCAGCCCACTGGCGGTGGTCAATGTGGCAGGCACCAAGAGATTTCTTTAGGCAGTCCTTGTACCTTTTCTTTGGTGCACCTCTGTCACGGTGGCCAGTGGAGAGCTCGCCATATAACAGGATCTTGGGAAGGCGATGGTCCTCCATTCTGGAGACGTGACCCATCCAGCGCAGCTGGATCTTCAGCAGCGTGGACTCGATGCTGTCGACCTCTGCCATCTCGAGTACTTCGACGTTAGGGGTGTAAGCGCTCCAATGGATGTTGAGGATGGAGCGGAGACAACGCTGGTGGAAGCGTTCTAGGAGCCGTAGGTGGTGCCGGTAGATGACCCATGATTCGGAGCCGAACAGGAGTGTGGGTATGACAACGGCTCTGTATACGCTTATCTTTGTGAGGTTTTTCAGTTGGTTGTTTTTCCAGACTCTTTTGTGTAGTCTTCCAAAGGCGCTATTTGCCTTGGCGAGTCTGTTGTCTATCTCATTGTCGATCCTTGCATCTGATGAAATGGTGCAGCCGAGATAGGTAAACTGGTTGACCGTTTTGAGTTTTGTGTGCCCGATGGAGATGTGGGGGGGCTGGTAGTCATGGTGGGGAGCTGGCTGATGGAGGACCTCAGTTTTCTTCAGGCTGACTTCCAGGCCAAACATTTTGGCAGTTTCCGCAAAGCAGGACGTCAAGCGCTGAAGAGCTGGCTCTGAATGGGCAACTAAAGCGGCATCATCTGCAAAGAGTAGCTCACGGACAAGTTTCTCTTGTGTCTTGGTGTGAGCTTGCAGGCGCCTCAGATTGAAGAGACTGCCATCCGTGCGGTACCGGATGTAAACAGCGTCTTCATTGTTGGGGTCTTTCATGGCTTGGTTCAGCATCATGCTGAAGAAGATTGAAAAGAGGGTTGGTGCGAGAACACAGCCTTGCTTCACGCCATTGTTAATGGAGAAGGGTTCAGAGAGCTCATTGCTGTATCTGACCCGACCTTGTTGGTTTTCGTGCAGTTGGATAATCATGTTGAGGAACTTTGGGGGACATCCGATGCGCTCTAGTATTTGCCAAAGCCCTTTCCTGCTCACGGTGTCGAAGGCTTTGGTGAGGTCAACAAAGGTGATGTAGAGTCCTTTGTTTTGTTCTCTGCACTTTTCTTGGAGCTGTAATGTATAAACGTAATGTATAAATATAATATTTTTAACTATCCATTGTTACAGAGTATATAGATATGCTTTTGGGAGAAAAAATTGGGAAAGGTTTTTTAGTGCAGGTCACATACAAACACTTAAAAACAGATCTTATTTGAAATACCGTAGCTCTGCCCCATGCTAGACATATCATCTCCACAGCTTTTGCAAGAGCTTTGAAGAGTACAACAGCAGCTGGGACTGAAACAGGGCATGCTGGCAAACTTGTGGAAAGCTTCATTTGGAAAATGGCCTGGTCAAAGTCCTTGTGGTTCATGCAAGAGGAGAGGACCAGCTGTCTAATGTTTCACTTGGAATAAGTGAAACAAAAAGGAACTCTCTGGTGACCTGAAAGACAGAGGTTATCATCTGGAGAACCCTGAAGGGGGAAAGTTTTGTCAGCAAGGCATTGAAGTGACTGATGGAAGTACATCAGTATGGCTGTCCTGGAACAACAAATCTCTCTCTCTCTCTGAAAACTGACAGAACCTTCCTGAGTGGTAGCCATTTACCTTTCAAGCACCAAAGCCTGGTGAACTTTATAAATGTTAAATTCTGTGCACAGTATTAGAATTGCCTGCAACCCGTGAACTTGGAGGAATGAGAAGTGAGATTGGACTGTGAATCAAAGAACTTTTCTGAACTTACTCACATATTACATACACATGCGCTTAGAATTAGAAGGAGGTTAAGTTAGGTTAGTTAAGCCAATAGCGATATTTTAAAGTGTGATTATACTTTCATGTTTAAAGATAATTAGAAGAAACTTTTGTTTAAGTAACTATTTGTCTTGGAGAATATCTATTGCAGCTGGGTTTTGGGCTCATCTGGGCTCATAATACCATCAATATCATAGAATAAAAAATTTCAGCAGGGCCCTCCCAGTCCAGATCTTCCAAAATGTCTGCCTTCTTCTACAAACATGGCTGACCCTCCAACAACACAGCCCTCACCTGCATCTTCTCCATTTCCCACTCATCTGCCCTGGCCCCCTCTGCCCACAGATGCAACAAACGTAGAATCCCACTAATCCTCATCTCCATAACCAACACATTATCTTCCAGAATTTCCGGCACTTACAACAGAATCCTACTACCAGACATCTTCCCCCTTCTTCCCTTCTCTGCCTTCTGTAGGGACTGCTCCTCCATGACTCCCTTGAGCACTCATCCCTCCCCATCAATCGCCCCACCCCACCCCCAGCACCTTCCTTTGTGTCCGCAGGAGGCACCACAATGCACCCACACTTCCAGGGCCTCAAACAGGCCTTTCAAGTGAAGCAAAACTTCACTTGTGTAACCGCAGGTCTAATTTACTGCATCCGGTGCTTCCTTTGTGGCCTTGTCCACATTGGAGTGACTGGGCGCAGATTGGGAGATCACTTCATTGAGCACCTTCGCTCTATCCGCAGCAGAGGCAGAGCCAACCACTCCGGCTCTGTGCCACACTCCCAATCTGTCCATGGCCTTGTGTACTATCCCACCATGACCACCCGCAAATGGGAGGAACAACAGCTGATTTTCTATATGGGTACTCGCCAGCTAGATGCCATTAACATTGACTTCTCCAGTTCCTGCTAACTTGCTCCCCTCTTTCCCTCTTCCTCCCTTCCCTACAATCAGCCATCCCTCCTTCCCCTTGTCACTGATGTCCCTTCCCTCCTTTCTCCACCTATCACCTCCTGCCTTTGCGACCATCGCTCCGCCCCCCCACTACTTTTTTGTTTGGTCGCCAACATTTTTCTATACCATGATGAAGGGCTCAAGCCCAAAACATCAGTTATGCATTTTTATCTTTGCTATAATATAAAATAGCTGCTGTACTGCTACTGCCCAAATGTTGCTGGGAGTTTTAAAGATCTATTCCAAACAGGTCATGAAAATATATTGTAAAATGCTACCACGTTAATTGCAGCATTAATAACCCTCTCATTTCACATTATCCCATCATGAGATCCCTCAGATAATGCTTTCAAATAGATCATCACATGAGCCTGTCTTCAATCTTCTCCAAATATCCCTCAAATACCAGGAGCACTGCATGAGGAAGTGGCTTAATTTTAATTAGGACTGTAATAGGCAGCATTAAATGAATTACTGTGCACACATATTAAAAAATGTATGGTCCTATTGATCTGATAACATTCAGAATAAGACTCTTGCAGTCTATTAATCCCTGGATCAGATGTATTCACAATTAAAAATGCACCAATAGTAAAATTTGAATATATCAAAGTTATGAATCTCACACTTTTAGACTACGAATCATATCTCTACTAATTCCAAGTGGAATTTTTCTGTGAAATTCAAGACAACTTTATTTATCGTTCATATCATTCTCGCATGGTAGGATGAGATAGCGTTTCTCCAGGACCACAGAGCATATTTACATAGATATAAATTAGGAAAGCAGTGAACACATTAAAATATTAAGGTATTAAGACATATACACTGAAAGTCCACAGTACATGAAGCACATCTGTACCAGGAGTTCATGAGCCTGACGGTTTGGGGGATAAAGCTGATTCCCATTCTGGATGCAAGGGCCCAAGTGGCAGTAGGGAGGACAGTTTACATGGGGTGTGTGGAGTCTTTCACAATGTTCATTGCATCTAGTGTGGTAAATGTCTTTCATGCTAAGTTCCCCAATGATCTTTTCCGCTGACTTCACTATCCTCTGCAGAATATTGCGGTCCAAGGTGATACAGTTTCCAAACCAGGTGGTGATGCCGTTGCACAGGATGCTCTCAGTTCATCCTCTGTAAAATGTAGTGAGGATGGAGGGTGGGAGATGAACTTTCCTCAGACTTTGCCGGAGGTAGAGGCACTGCTGGGCTTTCTTAGCTACGGAGCTGGTTTTAAGGGAACAGGTGTGATTCTCCGCCAGGTGCATTCTGAGTAACTTGATACTCTTGACTACCTCAACAGTAGAGCCAGAGGAGGATTCACATGATGGAGTAGCGGACAGTAGGAGAATACTAGCCCTCTCCAGAAAAGAAGGAAAAAAGTGAAGATAAAACAAAGCCCCAGACACACCAATCACAACAAATAAAAAATAGAGGTGTGGAAAAAAATGGCATCGAAGAAAGAAAAGCCAAAAACAACGGGAAGAAAAGAAGAAAGAAAGATGCCGGAAGAGAAAGGTGAAGGCCTTACCTGCACAAAAATGCAGGGAACAGCCATGGAAAGAGAAGCCCATTCCCCGAGGTTAGTGGAGACCCTGCAGGGTCGCAACCCACCGACTGCAGGACTGCAAAGATGGCACACGGAACTAAACAGAGATGCACGATCCGCACGACAAAGACAACACCGACGGGAGGGGGGACCAGCTGTGGACAGCTGAGAAAGAACCGACAGCAGGGCTCTCAGCTAGAAAGTAAACAATTGGAACGGGAGGGGAGAGAATGAAAAAAGGAAACAAAAGACACAACAGATAACCAACCCAGAAGAAGAGGACCAATATCAAGACACCATGGAAAAAAAAATACCCAACACACTGAGACAAGCAGCTCAACAAGAAAGACAGAAGAGACAAAGATACAAGGAAGAGAAATAGAAAACACAAACCCAAGAGCAGATGCAAAAGAAGAAGTAGGAGAACACCAAGCTCTGCACAGAGGAATAGAAGGTAAAATGAATGGACAGTGCATAGAATGGCTAGAATTTAGTGAAATAAAAAGAAAAATTAAAAGTACAGAAGAAAAAGTGAGTAGAATAGAGCTGGTCATAACAGATGTAGGGAAAAGATTTGAAAATGTGGAAGAACATGTAATGGCGGTAGAAATGGAAGTGAATGACTTAAAAAGAAAATTGAAAGAAAGTGACAAAAAGGTTAAAGAAACACAAGAGTTGTTAGCTCATAAGATGGATATAATGGAAAACTATAGTAGGCGAAACAATATAAAGATAGTGGGCCTAAAGGAAGATGAAACAGGCAAAGATATGAAAGAATTTATAAAAGAATGGATCCCAAAAGTCCTGGGAATGCCAGAAATGCAGGAAGGAATGGAAATAGAAAGGGAACGCAGAACATTAGCCCCGAAACCACAGTCACAACAAAAACCAAGATCCGTTTTAGTAAAATTTCCGAGATATATGACAAGAGAAAATATATTGGAGAAGGCAATGAATAAAATGAGAGAAGACAAAAAAACCACTGGAGTACAAAGGTCAAAAAAAATTTTCTACCCAGACATAAGTTTTGAGCTCCTGAAGAAGAGAAAGAAGTTTAACGCAGCAAAATCGATCCTATGGAAGAAAGGCTATAAATTTATGTTAAGATATCCAGCGGTGCTTAAAATAGTTATCGCAGGGCAGCAAAACAGACTGTTCTTGGATCTGGAGAAAGCACAAGAATTTGCAGAACGCCTGCAAGACAGAAAGAGAGATGAAGAAATGTAACAAGAACAAAGAATGATGACAAACTACAAATAAAGAAGAAAAAATAATGTACAAGTAAGAACTAAAGGAGGGAAGAAAAGGGAAGTAAGGGAGAAGGGGGGAAAAATATTGATATAAATAATAAATTTGATAATAAATAAATAAAACAAAAAGAAAAAGAGAAGAAATGAGGGGGAACTTTGTGGTAATGGGAAGATAAAAGTCTTTTCAGGAGGGGGTTGGGTATGAGAGAATAACAGTCACTGCAAAATCATTTGACACTTGTGAACGAGTTTGCAGTCTGAATGGAGAGGGGAGTTACAGTTGCCCAGTAAGGGACAAGGGGTGACTCAGAGAAGGGGGGTCACTTGGGGTTAAGGGAATTTTAGATGTGGGAATGGTTGAAATATTTTATGTTTTAGAAGTGTTGTCATACAGTGAGCTCAAAAAAAGAAAACTGAGAAATGGAATTGGGGAAAAGGGAAAAGGTGGTGGTGAGGAAGCGGAAATGAAATGTAAACAAAGTATGAAATGCCCATGTTGAACTACATGACTATAAATATTAATGGAATACATAACCAAATCAAAAGGAAGAGGCTATAAAATTTATTGGAAAAAAAATTGATAATTCATGCAGGAAAAGCATCTAATTGAAGTGGAACACAAGAAATTAAGGAGACACTGGGTAGGGCACGTAACGGCAGCATCATATAATTCAAAAGCCAGATATGTAGCTATATTAATTAATAAAAATGTACCAATCAACATAAAGGAGGAAATAATAGATCCAGAAGGGAGGTATGTAATGATAAATTGTCAGATATATTCAGAAATTTGGAATTTGTGTAATATATATGCACCTAATGAAGAGGATCAAAAGTTTATGCAATATATCTTTTTCAAAATTTAGATACGCAGGGGAATATATTGATAGGAGGGGACTTTAACCTTAATTTCATTCAAAGATGGATAAAACTGGACAAAAGACTAGCAGAAAGAACAAAGTAACTAAATGTATGCTTAAATCAATGCAGGAAATGCAACTTATGGATATATGGACCAAACAACACCTAAAGGAGAAGGAATACTCATATTATTCAAGTAAAACATACTCAAGGATTGACCTGTTCCTGTTGTCAGCCCATATCTAAGGGAGAGTTAGGAAAATGGAACATAAAGCTAGATTGTTATCGGATCACTCACGCTTGTTATTAGCAATAGAGCTGGAGGACATCCCACCAAGAACATATGGATGTAGATTAAACTCCATGCTACTTAAAAGACAGGATTTTACAGAATTCATTGAGAGCCAAATTAAAATGTACTTTAAAATAAATATGGAATCAGTGAAAGATAAATTTATATTATGGGATGCAATGAAAGCTTTCATCAGAGGGCAGATAATAAGTTATGTAACTAAGATGAAGAAGGACTACAATCTGGAAATAGAACAGCTGGAAAGGGAAATAGTAAGTACAGAAAAAAAACTAGCAACAAGGAAGAGAATTGGCGGACAAAAAAAAATACGAAACACTACAAAAGTATAAGGTGGAGAAGAACATAATGAAAATAAAGCAGAAGTATTATGAGCTAGGAGAAAAAACGCACAAAATACTAGCTTGGCAGCTTAAAACAGAACAAACTAAAAGAACGGTATTGGCATCAAGGAAAAAGGACAAACAAATTACATATAACCCAACAGAGATCAATGAAAATTTCAAGGAATTCTACGTAATTATACCGAACTGAGAACGAAGGGAAAGAAGAAAAAATAGATGAGTTTCTAGCTAAAATTAAACTACCGAAATTGCAAGAAGAGGAGCAAAACAAATTGATAAAACCATTTGAAATAGAGGAAATACAGGACATATTAAAAAAGCTACTGAACAATAAAACGCCTGGAGATGACGGACTCGCAATAGAATTCTATAAATTATTTAAAGACTTATTAATTATTCCTCTCCTGGAAGTAATGAACCAGATTGAAGAAACACAGAACATGCCAGATTCATGTAAAACAGCAATATTTACAGTAATACCAAAGACGGGGAAAGATCCACTAACACCAGCATTGTATAGACCAATATCTCTATTTAATTCAGATTATAAGATAATAGCAAAATTATTAGCAAACAGATTGGCCGACTGTGTACCAAAAATAGTAAAACTAGATCAAACTGGATTTATTAAGAAAAGACAAACAACGGATAATATCTGTAAGTTCATTAATTTAATCCATGCAGTACAAGGAAATAAGACACCAACAGTGGTGGTTGCTTTAGACGCAGAGAAAGCCTTTGACAGGGTAGAATGGAATTATTTATTCAAAGTACTATGAGGTTCAACCTACCAGTAAAATATATTAATTGGATTAAAGCATTATATAAAGGACCATTGGTGAAGGTAACAGTAAATGGATATATATCGAACCAAATTAAATTAAGCAGGTCATCTAGGCAGGGATGTCTACCATCTCCCTCACTGTTCGCTTTAGCTATAGAACCCTTGGAAGAACTGATAAGAACAGAAAATAAAATAAAAGGGTTTATAAATAAAAGAGAAGGAATATAAAATTAGTCTATTTGCAGATGACGTCATAGTATACTTAACAGAACCAGAATTATCAATAAAAGAAATTGAAGGAATATGGAGAAATATCAGGGTACAAGATCAACGCAAATAAAACTGAAGTGATGCCAATGAATAATGCGGATTTCACAAAGTTTAAGAAAGAATCACCATTTAAATGGCAAACACAAGCAATTTGATACCTAGGTATACAAATAGATAATAATCTAGGCTATCTATACAAACTAAATTATCAGCCATTAATGAAGATATTACAAGATGACTTAGAACATTGGAAAGACTTACCATTAACACTGATAGGAAAGGTAAATTGTATTAAATTGAATATCTTCCCAAGGATACAATACCTATTTCAATCGTTACCAATTCCCTTAACAGAGGAATTCCTCAATGAGCTAAAGAAAATAATAAGGAAATTCTTATTGAAAGGGGGGGAAACTGAGGATAGCACTAGATAAATTAACAGAATGGAACAAACAAGGGGGCTTACAGCGACCAAGCTTTAAGAATTATTATAGAGCAGCACAATTAAGATATCTATCAGATTTTTATCAAACAAGGGAAAAACCAGATTGGACCAGGTTAGAGCTAGATAAAATAGGGGAGAAGGTACCAAACATATACTTTATAAGTGGGATGAAAAGATGGTGCAACATAGTAGTTCACCAGTACTGCACCATCTGCTCAACATTTGGAAGAAGATTCACGAAGAAAGGAAAAAAACAAATTACCAACTACCAAAATTATTATTGATGCAAGATCAACTAATCCCTTTCACAATAGATAACCTTTTCTTTAGAGAATGGAAGAGAAAAATGAGCAAAAGAATAGAAATTTGTTTTTTGGGTAATAATTTATTATCTTTTGAACAAATGAAATACAAATATGATATAACTCACGGTACAATGTTAGCATACCACCAACTGAAAATCTTCTTGAAGGACATATTGGGAAGCAGACTGAGGTTACCAGAAGGAAGCAGCTTTGAATATGTGATTATAGACACAAAGATATTTTAAAAATTTATAACAAACATGTACATCAAGCTGCAGGAGAAAGAGAATGATGAAATAAGCTGTAAACCCAAACAAAAGTGGGAACAAGATCTAAACATAAAGATAAAAAATGAAATAAGGGAAATGATATGCTCCGGAACTATGAGAAATACAATAAACATGAGGTTTCACATGATACAATATAATTGGTTACACAGGTTATATATCACACCCCAAAAGTTAAATAAATGGGACCCAACAGTATCAGATAGATATTTTCGCTGTAAGAAGGAAACAGGAACAACAATATATGCAATTTGGGCATGCGAGAAAGTGGAAAAGTTTTGGGAAGATCTTAATCAGGTATTTAATAAAATCACAAAAAGGCAACATACCAGAAAATCCAGAGATCTTTCTTCTGTGTAATATAATAAGTAAAGAACTAGGCCTCAATTTGGATGAAGCACAAAAAAGGTTTATTATGATAGCCTCAGCTGTAGAAAAAAAAATGTAGAATGTCAACCTGGAAATCAGGAGAGAGCTTGAGAGTTCAGCAATGTTATATAGAAATGAATACATGTATTCCATTGGAAAAAATAACATATAATTTAAGAAATAACATCACAGTATTCGAAAAAATTCGGGAACCATACATGGAACACAACAGAGAGGGCCTACCGCGGACCTCCACCCCCTAAAATGACAGAATGAGAAGAAGATGAAATGAACTGACCCAGTGTGTAAAAGTAGATGATACAAATTTCTTGTTTATTTTCATTGTGTGATGACATTGTTCAATGTATTGTAGATGTTGAACATTTAGTGGGTAGGGAGGTTGGTGGGAAGGAGGGAGAGAAGGGAGGGGGAAAAGGGGGAGAAAATGACACTGTGTATATTCAAGAGGGAAATGTTGGTGTGTATTTTGGTTAATATGGTTCATAGTGTGAAATATTTTTAAAAATTAAACGAATATTATTTTTTGACATAGTACATGTTACGATTTAATTATTTACTTATTATAATTATAGAATTTGGTATCTTGAATTTCTGTAATAATTATGAACGTGCTTCTAATTTACAATCATATATATGATTTTATGTTTGTTACCATTAGTTTACCTTGTGTAAAAGGTTTTTGTTAAACTCAATAAAAATATTTTAAAAAGAAAAAAAAACAGAATGTGATTTCTCCGAGCCCTCCTGACGTCAACAACCATCTCTTTTGTTTTGTTTTAAAACTTTCAGATACAGGTAGTTTATTCTGCTCCAGTACATTAGTGTCTGCACTTCATTTCTCTACACTACCTCCTTGTTCTTACTAATGAGGCCCACCACGGTCGTGCCATCACTGAACTTGATGATGTGGTTCGAGCTGTGTTTGGCTGCATAGTCACAGGTCAACAGAGTGAACAGCAGTGGACTAAGTACGCAGCCCTGGGGGTGGCGTCCCCTGCTCAGTGTGATGTTCTTGGAGGTGTTCTTTCCAATCCAGACTGCCTGAGGTCTCCCCCTCAGGAAGTCAATAATTGCAGAGGGAGATGTTTAGACCCAGTAGTCCCAACTTCCTTTTCAGGTACTGAGATATGATTGTGTTGAATGCTGAGCTGAAGTCAATAAACAGCATTCAAACATACATGTATTTATTTTCCAGCTGGATGAGGGCCAGATGAAGGGCAGTGGTGATAACATCATCCATGGAGCGGTTGAAACTACATGCGAACTACAAGGGGTTGATGTGCCACTTGACAAGCCTCTTGAAGCACTTCATGACAATAAATGTGAGTGCTACAGGGCATTAATCGTTGAGGCAGATGACTTCTTTGGCACAGGGACAATAGTGGTGGCTTTGAAGCACGTTGGGACTACAGCGCTACTCAGGGAGATATAAAAGGTGTCGGTGAGAACATCTGCTAGCCGAGCCGCATAACCCCTGAGCACTCTGTCGGGAATGTTATCCGGTCCAGCAGCTTTCCACGGGTTGACTTTGCCTAGTTCTCTCTTCACATCAGCCACTGTAAGACACCACAGCTGATCATTTGGAGGCGGGTTGGTCTTCTCCGCTGCCACATCATTTTTCTCCTCAAACTGTGCGTAGGAGTTGTTTAATTCATCTGGGAGAATGGCATCACCAGCACAGGTAGATGGAGTAGTCTGCTGGTTGGTGATGCCTTGGATCCCCCTTCCACATGTGTCACATGACCTTGCTGTCCAGGAAGTGACTGTGAATGCACTGGGCCTGCTCGTGCTTTTCCTCCCCGATGGCCTTAGACAGCCTGGCTCTTGCAGTTGCCATGGGTGCTTTGTTGCCCATTCTGAAGGCCGCGTCTTGATTCCTGGATAGCACCTGCACCTCTGCAGTCATCCATGGCTAGTGGGTAGTGATGGACTTCGGCACAGTGAAGTTGTCAGTAGACTTACTGATGTAGCTGGTAACTGTTGCCATATAATCCTCCAGATTTATGCAATTGCTGCTTCCTTGAACATATGAATGAGATCAAAGCAGTCTTGAAGTGTGTGAATGGCCCCCACTAGCCAGGTTTTAACCTGCTTCAGGATGGAGTGGTCAGATATCAATGAGCGTTTTATATAGTGAGGGAGCCAGCAGGTGCTTGATGTGCAGGTGGATTTAATAAAAGATAGTTTGAACTTATTGAGATTGTTTAAATTCATTCCCATGCTGAAGAGAATAGGACATGGGAATGTTTGGAAATTTGTTTTCAGTTACGTGAGTAAATTGATTAAAAAGTAGTAATTCCATAATTTTAATGTTGTCATATCAACCAATCCTCGTGGAAGCCGATCAGTATGGTCAGAAATAAATCTATTTATCTGGCAGCAGTCATGATTATTATTTCAACAACCTCCATTCGGAATGCTTGGATTTTGATTTAAATCATCAATACTGCCTCTGCTTGTTCTAGAGTACTTTCTGCTTCAGTTTGTTAAACAACTGGGAAGCTTAACAATTTAACCATTTAGATTAGGTCAGCGAAGGCGAACACTATAGATGGCTGTGATGCTTCACTACCTGATGAGCGGAACCCCTTCTATGCCAACTTTGAGAAGAAGAGCCAAACAGTGACTACTAGAACCCCTGAAGAGGCTGAGGGCCCTGTAATGTCTGTCTGAGGGCAACGTCAGAACATCTTTCAACAGGGCGAACCCTCACAAGGCATCAGGCCCAGACGGCGAACCTGGCAGTGTACTGAAAATCTGCACCAATCAACTAGCCGGAGTGTTCACGGAAATTTTTTAAACTCCCTTTGTGGCAGTAAGCTTGAAAACAGCATCAATCATCCCAGTACCCAAGAAGAGTAGTGTGGGCTACGTCAATGACGACCGCCCAGTAGCACTAATTTCTACTGTGACTAAATGCTTCGAGAAACTGATCATGGCCAGAATTAATACGTACCTAAGGAAAGATCTGGACCCTCTGCAATTCATCTATCGGCACAATCGTTCGACAACAGATGCAATATCACTGGTTCTCTCGATCATCTCGAAAACAGCAATTCATACATACAGCTGCTCTTCATCGACAACAGCTCGCCCTTCAACACCATTATTCCCTCAGTGCTCATCAAGAAGCTACAAACTCCAGGCTTCTGTATACCCCTCCACAACTTATTCATCAGAAGACCACCGACAGTTGAAATTGGAAAAGTCTCCTCCTCACTGATCATCAACGCAGGTGCACCCCAAGATTGCTTGGTTAGCCCACTGCTCTACTCATTATACACCCACGACTATGTATCCAGGCACAATTCCAAAGCTATCTACAAGTATGCTGATGACACCACAGTTGTCGGCAGAATCACAAACGGCAATGAGGAGGCGTACAAGAGGGAGAAAGATCAGCTTGTTGAATGGTGTAATGACAGCAATGTTGTGCACAACATCACCAAAACCAAGGAGATGATTGTGAACTTCAGGAGGAAGTCAGGGGAACACGACCCAGTCCTCATTGAGGGCTCAGTAGTGGAGAGGGTCAAGAACTTCAAATTCCTGGTTGTCAATATCTCCGAGGATGGCTCACCAGTGGTAATATTTTGTGAGGTGTCTGAGGAGATTCGAAATTTCACTGAAGACTCAAACTTCTATAGGTGTACCATGGAGAGTATTCTGGCTGGTTGCATCACTACCAACTCTCAGGACAAAAATAAACTCCAGAGGGTTGTTAATTTGGCCTGAGATATCACAGGCACCAGACTTCACTCCATCAAGAACATCTACATGGGGCGGTGCCTTAAGAAAGCTGCCTCTATCCTTAAAGTCCCCCACCACTCAGTCCACGCCATCTTCACTCTGCTACCATCGGGAAAAAAGTACAGGAGCCTAAAGATGAGCACACAATAGCACAAGGACAGCTTCTTCCCTGCTGCCATCAGATTCATTGGAATAATCAATGAACCAAAGGACACTGCCTTACTTTTCATGCCCCGTTATTGTTATTATTATTTTTTTTATAGTAATGTCATAAGATGATTATAATATAAATGTTTGCACTCTGATGCTGCCCCAAACACCGAATTTCATGACTTGTTCATGGCAATAAATCCTGATCCTGATTCTTGATTCTAACACCATACTTTCACTTAATCTGCCTTAAAGAAATGCTCCTATAAAGGGCACAAGTATCCAGTCTAGATTACAAGGTGTTACGGAGTCCAGAGGACTCTAAAGACCAGTAGCAATAGATATGCACCACAACACAGGGTTATTTAAACAAAAGTTGTTTTTAATTATAATTGAACAAGAAAACAGATTAAGCTCTAACTTATTACTTAACCTACTTACTTAACCTACCTAACACCCCCCTCTAATACTAAGTGTGGGTGTGTGTAATGTATATTTAAGATTAGAAACGTTCTTTGCATCACAGTCCAATCTCACTGGTTGCAGGCAATTTTTGCACCATTCACAGAAGTTAGCATTAACAAAGTTCACCAGGCTTTGGTGTTTAGCAGGCAAATGGTTACCACTCAGGAGGGTTCTTGCTGGTTTTCAGAGAGAGATTCCTTTTCCAAGACATCTGCAGCTGATTCCTTCTCAATCAGTCTTGCTGAAGAAACTTGCCCCCTTCAGGGTTCTCCAGATGATTCTCTTTCTTTCAGTTCACCTTTTAGACCGCTAGCCTTCTCCCCCGATCAGGCAGCCTTCCAAAGTTTGCCAGCTTTGTCCTCCTAGAACTGATTTCTGTATCTCTCCTCTCTGAGAGCAAAACTGTTTTCTGCCTGCCTGCAAAGATCACATGCTCTCCTAGGCAAGCTGCTGAATGAGCTTCTTTGTTGCTCCTCTGCAAAAGGCCTGCAAATATTCTGTGTTTTAAAATGTGTTTGTGTGCAACCTGCTCAAGCAATTCCTCCCAAGCCAACTCTAAATACTGTCACATCCCAAGGTTCAATTGATGTGAGAGAGAGAGGAGTGAATGTTTAAATTAGTCAAAGGGATAGGAGTCTCACTGAAGCAAAAAAATACTCCAAAACAAGGACATGCAATATTGATGATTTAAATCAAAATCCAAGCTTTCCAAATGGAGATTGTTAAAATAGTAGTCATGACTGCTGCCAGATAAATAGATTTATTTCTTCTTCTGTAAAAAGAGAGATAGATATAGCATTTTCACTTGGTGACTTTTCATGTGAACCAGTAAGAAACGGAGATAAAAGTGTTTGAAGTTGCAGAGAAACTGGGAATGGATTAGGGAAAGTAAGCTGATGTCAGAATGGACAACAGGAACGATTAAATGGCAAATGTGGATGCTGGTACCTGGCAAAGGACAACTAAAATGTATAAAAATGAATGTGGATGGAGAAGTAAACTAGAACTTCAGAATCAGGAGTTTGTTGAGGTCTTGCATAACATTAGCATCCTGATTGGAGACAGCCAGAGATCACTGATTTAAAGTAATTTACACAATAACCAGCAGGGGGAAATGAGGAGGAATTTGCTTCATTATTATTTGGAATGTCTCATCTGAACATTTTCATCAGAATAAATGGCGAAATAATGTTGGGCAAATACTTTGAATAAAAACAATGTGCTGTGGGAAAAGTTCAGAGAGTTGAAAAACTAGGACAGGTCAATCAAATAAAAAATAAAGAGGGGGTGGAGGTCTCTTTCTGTGCTTTATGATACTTTAAATAATGGAAGTATTGAAAATCTTGGTTCTCTGACTATCGGAGGATATGACACTTTCCCATTGTCAAATTCTTCTTGATATTGTCGTGGCTTGCTAACTGGGACATGACCTGGTGCACAAAATGGCCGACAAAAGCGACAACTGCACAGACCCCATGGGGGCCGACAACCTTCATCCCAGGTGACCACCCGCACAGCGGGAAAGAGTGACCAACAGCGGTAACGCCACCCAATCAGAGTTTGGTGCTGATGTCACTCCTGACGTCAGCAGCGAGGAGTGAATATAAGCAGAGCCGCCAATGCAATAAACCAGTCTTCGATTTCGACTCCTCGTGTGTGTGTGTGTCTTCTTTCCACACTTCACGATAGCGTGTATGCTACAATATGTTCAATAGTCGTGCAGCCTCTTAAACCAGCCCTGCCTTTCAATAAGCTCATGTCCAATCCTCAGGTTTCTCTTTTCATTCAATTCCCATGTCCTACGAGTCTTACCATGTCCAAAATTTAAAAAAAAATAATTTCATGGACCTTCACAGAAAAGCATATTAAAGATCCTACCCCTCTTAGCCAAGGCACTTCCACAATGTGGGATCAGGCTTTTTGGCCCATCTTGTCCATGTTCTTCCCAGGCTAGCCCCATTTGCCTGTATTTAGCCCTCATCCCTCTGAACCATTGCCATCAGTGTGCCTCTCTTTTAAACAGGACAATGGTACCCATTTCCACCACTTCTCATCTCACAACAGAATGCCTGAATTCTTACCCTGAGATTCAACTCAGAAAAAAGATTCTCTGCCATTTTTTTCCTCACTGTCCCGGCGAATTTCTGTGCAAAACATTATTGCAATTTAATCAGCTAGGACAATGGTTCTCAATCTCTTCCCCCCACCCCCCTCCACCCCATTCACATACCACCTTACGTCACCCTTTACTAACCACAGAGCACCTATGGAAAAAATAAGGTTGAGAACCACTGAGCTGAGACAGCCAGCAGCAGGCATTGCGTATCGACTACATGCAGCAAATTTTAATCCAATCAATTGAACCTGACACTCATACACCATTGTGTATGTTATGTGGACCTCATATCAAAACCCAACACTGACGCAGAAACCCTAATTGCCACGTAGAGTGTTAAAATCATTCATTAAGGAATTCATTTGTGCCATCAATCTCGTCATTGTGCCAACATGAAAGGAGGGTCATTGAAAATCTGCTTTCTGATTTATGTTAGCTAATTCAAACAACTCTACAGGTCCCAATTTGTGTAGCATTTAGTGCAAGGCTATTACAGCGCCAGCGACCCAGGGTACGAATCCGGCACTGTCTGTAAGGAGTTTGTATGTTCTCCCCGTTTCTGCATTAGATTCAACTGCGTACTCCCAGCCTTCATAAACAAGCGGGGTTTGAAGGTTAATTCGTGTATTTGGATGGCCTCGTGGGGCAGGAGGACCAGTGCTCTCTGACTAAAAAGAAATATTTTTTTAAAATTATAAACTGGAAGCAGGCAGAGGTCACTCAGCACCAGCATTTAAAATGATCAGGTTATAACCTCTGCATTTTTTGTTCCCCTTGCTAACTTTTCAATCCTTTCCTCTACTATCTTGCCTTAAAAATATTCAAAGGCTCTCATGAGTTTATTTGTCACTCTTCAGCTGGTACAGTGAGAAGGGTTCTCCTGGGTGCAGTCTAACAAAACAATGCTAACATTCATGGAGACATAATGTCTTGTAGAAGAGCAACACCACAATAATGAGAAAAGATAGCACAAAGCAGGGGCAGCATGCGAGGTAAACAAGAAAGTCGTATCTAAGTAAAGATCTGGCCGTACTCCAATATGCTATCGCCACAACCGTTCAACGCAGATGCAATCGCACTGGCTCTCCACTCAGCCCTGGATCACCTAGACAAAAACAATGGCAGCATCAGATTACTTTTCATCAATTATAGCTCAGTTTTCAACACCATTGTGAGTCAACAGACTTCAAAACCTGGGCCTCCACCCTCCCTCTGCACCTGGATCCTTGACTTCCTCATCAGAAGACCACAATGAGTGCATATCAATGACAATGTCTCCCCTTCACTGACAGTCAATACAGGTACACCTCAAAGATGTGTGCTTAGCCTACTGCTGTACTCGCTATGCAACCGTAAATGTGTGGCTCTCCACAATTCAAATGCCATCTACAAATTTAATGATGACACCATGGTTGACAGCAAAATCATAGATGGTTATGAGGAAGCATACAGGAGTGAGGTAGATCAGCTCAGAGTGGTGTAACAACACCAACCTTGTCCTCAACATTAGCAGAACTAAGGTATAGACAACACTTTCCAAGATTTAGTGTTTCCCAATTTCAAAACATGTCCTCTTCAAGGAAATGTAAGCGACAATATTCCAAATTTCCATCTTATTGATCCAATAAACCAAACTTTGTAAATGCAGCTTTAAGTATCTGTAAAACAGATAAACATTTTGCATAACTTCACATTGAGATTTTCATAACAATGAATAAACAAAGCAAACTGTATAATGAGATAACGATATTCAACTTTAAACAGATAGAAGAAGCAAAACATAAAATAAGATGAATTAAGACAAATTAAGATTAATTCAAAGAAATGTATCTTGAGTTTAAGTCCTGTTCATAATTCTTCTAAGTACTCAATCCTCTTGGATATTACGATATATGACATCATAGTCACTATGGTAACACTACAAACAATACTTTGTTAAAGGGATAGGCACAAAATTAACTACAAATCAAAAACAGAAGGTTTTAACCTTTATGTTCTGGCTCCTAATTATTATATTAGACATGAATGACTAATATATAATAATTACAGATTCAAAAGTAAATATGGTAAGTATAAAATTAGAAATTAAAACTTTCTGCTTCTTGTAAAAGACAAATTTTAGTAATAGGTCAATTTAAATAACCAATCTTGGTTTTAATCCGCACTTGCCTTCAAAAATCTTTTTTGCCCGGAAACGTTTCCACAATTTTCCCCTGCAACCAAGAATTTCTTGGTGCAAACTCATCCATGATAATTACAATGTATCCGTGTACAAAATTGCATTTCGCTTTAGACAATTTTTGTCTTTCTTGTAATAATGAAAGATATTCTTTAACCCATCTTTTCCAAAGTAAATCTGCAATAAATTGCACTTGTCTTCATCTGTGGCTTACATAAAGCACTTCTTTATGAAATTGACCAGGAGGCATTAAAGGTTTGGATTTAAGTAGTAAGTGATTATTCAGTATAAGTCCCTCGATGTCACTTGAACTGAGAGATTTTCGTTATTGGACAACTATTTAAAATAGCTTCAATCTCACACAATACTGTCCAAAGATTGTCATCATTCAGTATTCAAAATTGAATTTAAGAATTTTCCTGATTGATCTAATCATTCTTCCCCACACACCTGCATGATATAGGTGGGTTAAATATCCAATTAATTTCTTTCTGAAGTAATACATTATGAATTTGATGTTGATTCCAATTTTGAATTGCTTTTTGTAACTCTAATTGAGCTCCTGTAAAGTTAGATGCATTATCAGAACGTAATTCCTTTATTTAACCATGTCTGGTGATAAAGCGTTGAAGAACATTGATACAACAGTATCATCAAGTGATGACGCTACTTCAACATGAATTTATCTCGTAGTCAAACAAGTAAAAATAGCTCCGTATGGTTTTTCAACTCTTCTTCCTATTTTTATTTGCAAAGGACCAAAATAATAAACTCCAACATATGTAAATGAGGGTTCATCAGACTCAACTCTGTCTGGTGGCAAATCTGCTTAGCTTTTGCCCATCAACAATTAACATATTTTGATATAATTCTTTTGATCAATTTTGAAGCACGAATTATCCAGTATTTCTGGCATAATTCTGATTACACATGATCACAACTACCATGACCTGTTTTCTCATGTATGTGTTGAATAATAAATTCAGACTCTCAATACATCATTTACCAGAATAGAATTCAGCTTGCAAACACGACTTCCTTTTGTAACATTTAGATTCTCCTTCAGTTATGATATCTCATTATCAAACACCTTTGTCTGAGAAAAACAAATTATTTCTAATTCAGCATTCGCTAACTCATCAACTGTTAGGTAACAGCTCTTTCAAGACTTTAGATTTTCTTTTTTGATATGATGTAAAAACATAGTTGTTAATCAAAGAATACATGCCACTGCCATTTTCAAACGAAACCGTAAAGAATAATAGTGTGGCGGCATGCCAACTAGGCAGGTGAACCAGCCCTGCTTGTAATTCATGCGGCAGGGCAGCCGGCCAAAATGGCGGCATCAGGCGTTTCCCCTTCTCAGCACTGGGCTCAGAAGCCTGCGTTGGGGGACCACGTGATGCCCAAGTGACATCGACACCCCCCCCAGCATGGTTCCCAGCCAGGTCCGGGCTGGGAGTATAAGTCCAGTCTGGCAGCCAGCAATAAACCAGTTTTTCTGCTCACTGAGTTCAACCCGTCTGGTTGTGTGTTCTTTCAGTAGCAGTGTAGCTGCCGCTACAATTGGTGATCCTGACTCGTTCAAACATCTTTGAACCCAACATGAGCGAACCTGGGATCAGTGCTATAGCCGTCAAGCTGCCTGTCTTCTGGGTTCAGGAGCTGGAGACCTGGTTCGGCCACGTGGAGGCTCAGTATCACCTCCGCCAGATTTCGTCCGACATGACCAAATTCTACCATGTGGTCGCTGCCCTGGACCAGGCCATCACCCTAATGTGTGCTGCACCTTGTTAAGCACCCACGCGCCGAAGACAAATACGGGACCATCAAGCAAGTGCTCATCAGATCCCTTGGACTATCAAGGTGTCAGCGTGCCGCTTGGATGCTGCTCCTCGATGCCTTGGGGGACAGTCCCCGGTGGAGCTGAGGACGAGATGCTCACATTCATGAGTGATCACAACAACTGCCTACTCTTTGAGCAAATTTTCCTCGACCATCTGCCCGACAACATCTGGCCATTACTGGCCCAAGAGAGCTTCACAGACCCGAGAAAGGTTGCTCAGAAGGTCCAAGTGCTATGGCTCGAGCAATTCCCAGAGGGATCAGTGGTCCAGCAGGTCATGAGGCATGGGCATAACCATGCCAAGCCTGCCCCTAGCACTGTGGTAGAACACCCGGCCCCTGCAGGGGCCACCAAGAGCATAACCAGGGGCATAGCATCCATTCTGGGCCTTTGATTCTTTCACCAGCACTGGGGAGCCAAGGCTCAGAAGTGTCGTCAGCCCTGTTCATTCTAGGGAAATGAGCAGGCTGGCCACTGTTCATGGCTGTGGCAGCTGGCCAAGGACACAGCCTCTTCTACCTGTGGGACTCAGTCAGCGGCCGGCACTTTCTCATTGACACTGGGGCCCAGATCAGCATTATCCCGGCCACGGCCATCGAATCCAGGAACTGACCTCAAGGACCTCTCCTCCGTGTGGCCAACGCAACAGAGATCTGGACGTATGGGAACAAGAAAGTCCACTTCCAGATCGGCCAGCGAAAGTTCTCATGGAGGTTCACCGTCTCATCCCTTCCAACCGCCATCCTGGGTGCCAACTTCCTCCTTGCCCACAACATCCTGGTGGACATTTGAGGTAGTTCGCCTCGATGCTTCCCGGACAGAGCAGTTGCAGATGGCCACGATCAGCACGTGCAGAGACCAATTCCAGCAAATCCTGGATGAGTTCCCGGCCCTCCTCAGGCCACAATTCTCCGCTGACTCACCGCGCCACGGGGTGTTCCACCACACCCCCACCCAGGGTCCACCAGTTTATGTCAAGGCTCCCGCCTGACAAGCTCCAGGTGGTGAAGGAAGAGTTTTCACATCTGCTGGAGCTGGGGATCATTCAGCACTCTGACAGCCCATGAGCCTCACTGCTCCACTTGGTCCTGAAAGCCTCTGGTGGCTGGCACCCCTGTGGAAACTATCGACGGCTCAATGAGGTGACATTTCCTGACCATTACTCCATCCCTCACATCCAGGACTTTACGGCCAACCTGCAAGGTGCAAGGGTTTTCCCCAAGGTTGACCTGGTGTGCAGCTATCTCCAAATCCCGGTGCACCCTGAGGACATACCCAAGACAGCCATCATCGCCCCCTTCAGCTTGTTCAAATTCATTTGCATGCTGATCGGGCTAATTACGCCACTCAGACCTTCCAGAGCCTCATGGACTCAGTGGGCAGGGACCTGGATTTTGTCTTCATTTACTTGAACTTCATCCTCATTGCCAGCAGGATCGGGTGCAACACAAGGACCACCTGCGCACCCTCTTCTCCCAGCTGGCTGACTTTGGCCTCACCATCAACCCACCCAGGTGCCAGTTCGGAAAAGAGTCCATGCAGTAACTGGGCCATACCATCATGGCCGAAGGAGTCATGCCTGCCACTCTGAAGGTCGCCTCTATCAAGGAGTTCCCATGCCCGGACAACCTCAAGGGACTGCAGGAGTTTGCAGGTATCGTCAACTTCTATAACCGATTCATCCTAGGAGCTGCGCGCATTATACAGCCACTATTCGCCCTCATCACAGCCAAGCACAAAATGCTCACCTGGACCCCAATGGCCTGCAGTGCATTCGAGGCCACAAAGAATGCCCTCGTGAAGGCAACCATGCTCACCTACCTGCACACCGACCTGCATATGGCGCTGTCCGTCGATGCCTCTGCCACAGCCATTGGCGCCATCCTGCAGCAGCACGCAAATGGACAATGGAAGCCACTGGCATTCTTCATCCAGCTTCACCGCCCACCAGAGTGTAAGTATAGCGCCTTTGAATGTGAGTTATTGGGCATGTACCTGATGGTGCGGCATTTCCACTATTTCTTGGAGGGGAGGACTTTTACCATCTTCACTGACCATAAACCCCTCACTCAGGTGCTCGTGATGGCAAAGGATCCCTGGTCGGCTCACCAGCAGTGTCACCTCTCTTTCATGTTGGAGTTTACCACCGACATTCGGCACAAGGCAAGGAAGGACAACATGGTCGCCGATGCACTCTCATAACTAGCCATCTGTGCGCTGACACCCAGCCTCGACTTTGACCAGCTTGCCCGGGACTAGAAGTCCAATGAGGAGACGTGAGCCTTCAGGACTGCCATCACGGGCCTACGGTTCCGAGACCTCCCGACTCCTAGTGGTGAAGGCACCGTCCTGTGTGATGTCTCAAAGGGCACCCCGCAGTCCAGTGGTTCCCTAGCAGCAGCGCAGGCAAGTTTTCCATCACATCCACGACCTTTCGCACCCGTCCATCAGGTCCATAGACCATATGATGACAGAGAGGATCGTCTGGCATGGGCTGCGTAAGCAGATCGCGGGCTGGGCCAGAACATGCACAAATTGCCAGATGTCCAAGGTGCACGTGCAAGAATTCAAGCACTTCCGGGAATGGTTCAGCCACATTCACGTGGACGTAGTTGGGCCCTTACTGGTTTCCCGGGGCAACCGTTACCTGTCATGGTGGTAGACCACACCACTCATTGGCCTGAGGCGATCTGATGCCGGATGCCTCCATGAACTTCTGCTCCCGAGCACTATTGCATGGTTGGGTCACCTGGTTCGGCATTCCAAATCACCTCACCAGCGATCAGGACATCCAGTTCACCTCTGCGCTCTGGGCACAGCTCGCCAACATGTTGGGGATAGAGCTGCACCACTTCATGGCCTATCACCAGGAGGCCAATGGGCTGGTTGAGCGTCTGTACTGCCACCTTAAGTCCGCACATCTGGCCCGACTCAATGGTCCCGACTGGGTGGACAAACTACCTTGGGTGCTCCACAACCAAGGAGGATCTGCAGGCATCATCAGTTGAGCTGGTCTACAGCGCACTGCTGGCACTGCCCAGTGAGTTCATCAATGTGCCTCACAACCCCCAGCAGTCACCGCACAAGCTACTTCCCCACCTCCGGACCCACTTGGACTCCTACACACCCCCACCGCTGCCCAGACGTGGCACACGGCCATCTTACATCCCCAGCGAGCGGCACTCTGCAGAGTATGATTTTATTCGGCAGGGCCCACCCACGGCACCTCTGCAAAGACCTTACAAAGGGCTGAACAGGGTTGTCCAGCATTCAGGGTCTACATTCATGCTGGACATCGGAGGCAGGCAGGAGCTGTTTACTGTGGGCAGGCTGAAGCCAGCTCACCTCAACCCCACCGAACCAGTGATTGTGGCCCAGCTCAAGAAGCGAGCCTGCCCAGCTAAAAAGGAGATTGGTGCCATTTCTGGGGGGGGAGGGGGGGAAACTGTGTGGCAGCATGCCACTAGGCAGATGAACCGGCCTCGCTTCTAATCCACGCAGCAGGGTAGGTGGCCAAAATGGTGCTGAAGGGGGTTTCCCCTTCTTCTCAGCACCAGGCTCAGAAGCTTGCGCTGGGGGACCACAAAACGCCCAAATAACATCGGCACCCCCCAGCATGGTTCCCAGCCAGGTCCGGGCTGGGAGTATAAGTCCAGCCTGGCAGCCAGCAATAAACCAGTTTTTCTGCTCACTGAGCTCAACCCGTCTGGCTGTGTGTTCTTTCAGTACCAGTGTAGCTGCCGCTACAATAGCAAATTAATAGAATAATTGGATCATTCTCATTAGATAATTGGATAGTATTTATATTAGTGTTGTGGATTTCTGGATCCTCCATTGAAAATTCTTGTTATTCTTCTGGATTTTGAGGCCATTCTTCTTGAGGTTGCGAAAGAAATTGAGAACCGAACATAGTTTCAGAAACAATTGAACTTTTGATCCCTGTGAAGCTATGTCAGCTGGATTATCCACTGTTTTAACACATCTCCATTGATTAGCATGCAAAACCTTCTCGATCTCATTAATTCTGTTAGTCACAAAGGTATGATACCTCATGGTTTTGTTATAAATGTATTTAAGCACTGATGTGCTATCAGAAAAAAACACAGAATCTGCTAACTCCATCTGTGATTCTCTTCTTAACATAGCATCAATTTTTCTCGCCATAGTAGCGGCAGTCAATTCCATTCGAGGTACGGCAACTGGCTTTAATGGAGCCACTCTGGCTTTTCCCATTACAAATCCACAATGTACTTGCTCTTGGTTATTTCGTAGTATTAAATAACTGACAGTACCAAAACCACCTTCGCTTGGGTCAGCAAAATGGTGTAACTGAGCAAATGTGGCAATTCCAAGTCTGTAGATTTAAAACATCTGTTGACTTCAAAACTTTCTAACATTTCAAGACTTTCAATCTAATTCATCCTATCTTCTGAATGGAATCTGGTATTGTTTCATCCCATCCAAATTTTCTTCTGCACAATTCTTGCAGAAATTTTTTGGCTATTAATACTTCTGGTGCCAATATTCCCAAAGGATTGTATATTGAGCTTACAATTGTAAGAATACCTCTTCTTGTTAAAGGTTGTTCTTTCAAAACAATTTTGAATTTGAAAATATCAGATTGAACACACTATTGCATCCCTAGAATTCTTTTGATGGATAGAACATCACAATCCAAGTCAAAATGTTTTATCTCCTTTACTCTTTCTGCCTCAAGAATAAGTCACCATATCTTGACTGTTGCTAATCCATTTCATAAGGAAGAAACCTCCTTTATTACAGATCTCTTTTAAATCATGATAAAGATCTATTGCTTCTTTCTCTGAAGCTACTGAAGACAATCATCAACATAGAAATTATTTCTGATGATGCTTATAGCTTGAGAACTAAGTTGCCCTTCATTATCTTCAACACATTTCCTGAGAGCAAAATTTGCACAACTCAATGATGACGTTACTCCAAATACTATTCAATCATATCTTTATTGAAATTAGGCCACTATAACAATCATGGAAAATCATGAACTTTTGATGGTACTTTCACTTGATGAAACATCGCTTCAATATCTGCAACAATTATGATAGGGCTCTTTACAAAATCTTATCGGAATGCCTATTAAAGTACTAGTTAGGTTTGGACCTTGTAAAAGTTGAAAATTCAATGAAACTCCTTGAAATTATGCTCCACAATCAAATGCTACATGTCGTTTATCCTTTTGTGGATGTATAACTCCATGATGAGGTAAATACCATTTTCTAACATTGTTATGATCCAAGATATCTTCTGATACCTCTTTTACATAACCCTTGGCTATCATGTCCAACATGACATTGGTATATTCCAAATGAAAGGAAGAATTTCTCTTGATTTTGTTTCTTCAAATTCATCATAAGCTGCTCTGTAATTATTTTATTATCTGGCATACAATTCCCCTTTTCTTCAATGGTAATGCTCTACAATGACCATCAACATGTTTAACAGAATTTGAAACTAAATCCAGAAACTGTTTATCTTGAATATCTGTGAGACATTCAGGAAAATCAATTTTAAACTGTTGTTCCTATTGATCATTAAGTTTAACAACTGAAATTCTGTCAACATTTACATTCAACGACTCCTGATCATTATTCATTTTTTCATCCTAATGGTCCATTAATTGTCCATCCAACCAATGTTCTCACAGCATAATGTCTGTCATTTGGACAGAGTTTGAGCACTTTTTGTAGATCTAAGCAATTAACATCTTGATTTTAGCATCGACCTTGGGTAAGCAAATGTCTTTTAGATGATCCTACTGCTTGATATCGTCTTGATAGGCAAAGTCTTCTGAGTATATGCACTTGGAAGATCACAAATTCATTGCTATTTAATCCAGCAATCTGTAAACCTGAAACTATATTAGTTTCAATGTTCCTTTCATCATTCGTTGCCTTCCACAAGATTTGTAATCTTTTACCATGAAGATTAAATTTATTCATTTATGATACAAAATGATGCGGTACTTCCTGGATCAAGAAATGCGTAGGTGTGCAGTTGAAGTTTCCTTTTTTAGCTTGAAACTGCACAGGACCTATTGAGAGAGCTTTGTTACTGGCCTCAGTAAGACAGATTGTCTGAACCGAAACGAAAGCATTCTCTTTGACTGTGTCTTTAGTCTTGGATTCAGATTGTTTGACTTCCTTCTCAACTTTACTTTGTTGAGTATCCAGTAACTTGGGATGCTTTAAAATGCATATATCACAACTGAGTCATTGATTACATGTTTTACTAATGTGTTCTTTACACAAGCAACTGAAACATATTCCAAAAATTGTACAACATCCTCAAAAGTGGCCTCCCTTTCAAGAAGAATCTCAATCTCTGTAATCTTGGTTCTCCATAAGCTTATAAGGTAATTTATTGACAATAATCAACAAATTACCAAGTAAATTCAGCTCTTTCAAATGTACTCTACTTCCCATTGCGTTACAACATCCTCTCAGAGTGCATATGCTTTTAAAGCATTCGTGTCCTCTGATTTTATTGCTAAGAAAGAATCTTGTCTATGTGGGCCCTTGTGATCTTATGTTCATTGCCATAATGATGAGGCAATCATTCTTTTTCCCTTTTAAAACCTTGTTCTGGATTTGTATATTGGCAACTTTTGACCAACTCCTCCAGTGTACTGTACCAGGTAATCGATCTTTAGCGTTTTTAGTATTATTTTCAATATGATGTTTAAAGGATTTCATGAATGTCAGATATTGGAATGGATCTACATTAAAACTGGAATTTCCTTCTTAGGTAAACCATATGAACCTTGTTCCTGTGCTGGCATAGCAGAAATTTCATTTTCTTTTGCTATGAATGATATTATATGGTCATGTCCAACATGGCTTGCGACTGGTTGTCTTGTTGTGAATGGAACATACGGAACTTGAACTGGTGCCATAGGTGAAGGACCTTGAGCTGTAACTGATGGCATTGTTGGAGATCCTTGTCTTGTCATTGGTCCTTCAGCAAAACGAAGAGACCTCAATGGTTTAGTATCTTCATCTTGCATGGTTGAACTTTTTTGAAATACTCTCCTTTCAGGAAGATTGATATATTGTGCGCTCTGAAGGGATTGAATATCCCAAGCCCTTTCCAGAGGTTTGGTCATTGTCATTTGAGCATTAGCAGTGCCACCTGTGGCTCCTTGTTCATGTACACTAGTTTCTTGTGGCTGTGGTACCCATTGATCTGCTGGAATGTTAATACCCTTTGGGTATTTCACTTTGTGTGATAAATCTTGCAGAAGCCTAAGCTAATGCTTTTACTTTGGCCATCTTCGTAGCACACTGCTCCTCAAGTTCTAGACTTTTCTTTTCTTCAATAATCTTTTTTCTTCTTCTTGCTGGAATTGTTGTTTCTTGATTTCAACTTCCATTTTTTCTAAAGCACTTCTTTTCTTCAACCGCTCAAGTTGTGTACTGGTAGTATCCAAGTCTTCTTGCATAGCAGACATGCTTAAAGCACGTGAAGCTGTACTTGCTCAAGATGCCTTTGAAGACGTTGAAGACCTTCCTATGCTCATAACCTTGGAAATACTATCACCAGGATTCACATCTGAACTTTCAGACACTGTTGATTGAATCTCTATCTTCAGCATTTCACTTTGTACAGCACCAGTGGTGCTTTGCAATGTACATTCACCTGTTTCAGTTCCAAACTTTAAGTCAGCTAATGAGGCCTGCAGGGCCTTTTCAGAGTCTTCTTCTTGCTTGATAGTTGAAGCGCCTTCTTTAATGGTGGCTGACTCCAACCTCCTGCCAAGCATTGTCGGTCTACATCGTTGGCTCTACTCATGACCAAATAGTTCTTTGAGAGGAGCTATTTGCTTGAGGTCTTTAGCCCAATGAGACTTCTTCTCCATCTTGGATTCTTCACAATGCAGCCTGTCTTCTCCTGGCTTAACCTTATTCATGGGAAGAGTAAACAAATTTGTATCTTGCATGGTCCTTTTAAGAGGATTTCTCTGGCTAAATTATCTCTGTGTTCTGCGTTACTTCACACAAGCTGGCATATCAAGTGTTTATAGAACACATACTTCTGGGCTTCCTGCCTATTCTGCAAACCAATGCTCTATCTTATCTTTTTCAAGGTCACGGGTGTCTAGCCAGACTTGGCTCAATTTCAATCTGCACAATTAGACAGACATATTTTAACAGAAAACTGGACTTCTTGTTAAAGCTTAAATGCTTCTTGGTCTAAAGAAGTTGAGTTCTTTCAGTCAAATTTTATGAACCTTTCTTCCAAACAAAGTTCAAAATTATTAATTTTTTTTGAATCAATTATAGATGACATTTCCAAGTTCTAGTATTTCCCAATCTCTAAACATGTCATCTTCAAGCAAATGTGAGCGACGATATTCCAAATTATTATCTTTTTAATCGAATAAACCAAACTTTGTGTTTGCCACTTTAAGTAGCTTTAATTCATTGATAAAACAGATAAATATTTTTGCACAACATTGCACTGAGATTTTCATTATGATGAATATTCAACTTCAAACAAATGTAAGAAGAGAAAATAAGAAGAATTAAGATGAATTAAGATCAATTCAAAGAAAAGTATTTCAAGCTCACGTCCTGCTCATAATTCATCAAAGAATGTGATGCAAGCTCTTGATCTGCTGCATATTATGACATATGAAGTCATAGTCACTATGGTAACACTACAAACAATACTTTCTTAAATGGATAGGCACAAAATTAACCACAATTCTAAAACACAAGGTTTCACCCTTTACATAAAGAACTTATTGTGGACCAGGAAAGGGAAGCCAGGAGAACACAAACCAGTCCTCATCAAGGGGGTCAGCAGTGGTGAGGGTAAGGAATCTTAAATTCTAGGGTGTCAACAAGTCCAAAGACCTATGCTGGGGCTTTTGTGTTGATGCTATCATGAATAAATCTTGCTAATGGCTATATTTTGTTCAGTTAGGGGAGATTTGCTGTCATCAATAATCGACTGTTCTCTATCACCACACCAAATAAAGTTGTAATGGGATGAGGCTAAATAGTAACCGTGAAAATATAGGAAAATGCATTAAAACTTCCTTCTAATAGTGATCTAATGCTGAACAGGACCAAAACATTTGAAATAAGGAAGCAACCCCATTATGACATCTTTCACATAAAGGGTTGATAGTAGGAAAAATCTAAGCTAATTTATCTTTGGATAAATGTATACAGATCCGTTGTCATACCCACACTCCTGTTCGGCTCCGAATCATGGGTCCTCTACCGGCATCACCTACGGCTCCTAGAACGCTTCCACCAGCGTTGTGTCCGCTCCATCCTCAACATTCATCGGAGCGACTTCATCCCTAACATCGAAGTACTCGAGATGGCAGAGGCCGACAGCATCGAATCCACGCTGTTGAAGATCCAACTGCGCTGGGTAGGTCACGTCTCCAGAATGGAGGACCATCTCCTCCCCAAGATCGTGTTATATGGCGAGCTCTCCACTGGCCATCGTGTCAGAGGTGCACCAAAGAAGAGGTACAAGGACTGCCTAAAGAAATCTCTTGGTGCCTGCCACATTGACCACCGCCAGTGGGCTGATAACGCCTCAAACCGTGCATCTTGGTGCCTCACAGTTCGGCGGGCAGCAACCTCCTTTGAAGAAGACCGCAGAGCCCACCTCACTGACAAAAGACAAAGGAGGAAAAAACCAACACCCAACCCCAACCCACCAATTTTCCCCTGCAGCCGCTGCAACCGTGTCTGCCTGTCCCGCATCGGACTTGTCAGCCACGAACGAGCCTGCAGCTGACATGGACATTTCACCCCTCCATAAATCTTCGTCCGCGAAGCCAAGCCAAAGAAGAAGAAGAAATGTGCTCTATGTATTATCTTCAAATAAATAAGTGGACGATGAGCAAAAATGGAAGAGGAATGGACCAATTTTAAACACTTAGTCCACATATCCTTGGAAAACTAGTTTGTATGATGCTCGCACAGCCACTCTTAATTTTATTCAAAGAAACACAACATATTTTAGAAATTAGTCCATAAATGAATCTTATTAAACCATTTTGACAAGGGTTTAACAAAAAAATGTCAATATAATTACTATCATGGGAGAATGGAAAAGTTAGTTTCTCAGAAAATCTCTAACCTGTAAATATCTTAAAAAATGGAAATTAGGGAGATTAAATTTTTGTGACAAATCATCGAAGGTCATAAAACAGCCATTTACAAATTAATCAAAAAAATGAAATGATACCATTTTCTCTCCATTTATGAAAAACACGATCAAGGCAAGATGGAGGAAAAAATAAATTATTAATATTCAGAGCAGATAAGAAACATTTTTCAGTTCGAAACAGCACCAGAATTGAATCCAAATTTGTAACAAATTTTTGATGACTGAACTCCCTATGAATTTATTCACCTTTACCAAAGAAAATGGAAGGGAAACACAAAGAAGTGCCGCCAGAGCAAATTTGTTAAAACCTTTCAACTCCATGGATGTCCATGGAGCTGAAAGAAAACTTCAGTCCTCTGTTAACCAGATGAAAGAGACCCTATTGAAATGGTTCCCCCTCTCTATATCACTTATTAGTAGAATTAATGTTCTGCCTAAACTTTTATATTTATTTCAGGAAATTCCAATTCCTATTCCAATCTCTTCATATGTTTGAAACAGTTGTCCAAGGTTGAATAAATTTAATTTACAAAATTCAAAAATAAATAGGGGCTTAGTTTTGCCTAACTTGAGACATTATTATTGGGCTATTAATATTAAATATATTATTTTCTGGATTCATTACATAGAAAAATTCATCTGCCCAAAATCTCTACCTCTTGAGCCATGTGGCAGGCTCCCTTGTGATGAGATTAGCTGCAGGTGGCAGTAATTCTAGTTGCAATAGAGTTCTCATGCTTTGCAAAGCAATATAAAGTACTTCACTGCAGTATAGGTTATTTGTGTTTGTTTGTCAAGTATTTGCAGGCAGGTCCACTTTGACACATTTACCATCACCCCTACTATCCCACTCCTCGCAACTGTGTAACATTCCCATGTAGTTTTCCAACTTAATTGCATGTCCTATATTTGATATTTTAACCCTGGGAAAAAGGATTTTGACTGTCTACCCTATCAATGCCACTCAATAAACATCTTTCAGGTCTCCTCTCAGCCTTTGACACTCCAAATGAAACAAGGTGAGCTTGATCACACTCTCCAGATAAACGTATACCCTCTACTCCATTGTGAATTGCTTCCATACCTGTTTCAAAGTTCCATTTCTTTCCTGGGGCAACACGAACTTCACAAGGAAAGTACAACACCACACAATGTGCTCTTAGCTTGAGCAATATGACTTCAAAGCAATTTTCTGAGTTCAAAACGTAATGCAATGTTTACCTCTGCCTCAAGCTGCTGTATTCCATGTAAATAAATAATAACGAGAGCTATTTGCTCAGGTCATATTTTGACAGTAGATTTTTTAAGACAATATGTTTTGGAATCAGAAGTATTCTTGTTTCAGTTATATTTTTCCAGTCGTTGCATCGAGGGTACAACTGAACATGAAAGCTATTTTATTTGAAAGAGTCTCTAAATCATTTTATTTGGATAGGTGTTTTTCAACTTGGTATCATGTTCTTGAGGGCAGAAGAGGGTTGCAGACATGTCACAGGCATGCCATATATCTTTAACAGCAGAACAAACTCAGATGGAAGAACACTCAAGGTTGAAGGTGCGGGAAGCTGGAGCAAAAATATGAAACGTGATGGAGGAACTCAAAGAGTTGAGTGGCATCTGTGGGAAGAGAAACAGTTGTCTCAGGAGAGAAAGATGAAGAGTAAAGGTAGCCACTGTAAAAAAAGAGAGGGGGAGGTTCGAGATGGGTGTCAGTTGGACCAAGATGGAGTGAAGGATGATGGGAAGATGGAGCGAGAGAATGGAAGAGGAGCAGTTAGGTAACTATTGGTGATAGGTGGAAGCAGATTATCACGTTGGGCAGGATATTATCGACCTTTTGCCACATTAAATGAAGGGGGTGATAAAACAAGATTTAGACATCCATAATTCCTGCAAAACAAGATAAAGTGAAAAGTGGATTGCAAGGATGGGTCATGTTGGAAATGAGTTATTAACAGGTTAACGAAACAAGCAAGAAATTGGTGATACTTTCTGGAAGTGAGGGCAAAATAAATGGGAACAGAAGCAGGTCATCTGGCCCACGTATCATCCTTCAACATTCAACAAGTTGATGGCTAATGGACTCAGCTCCACTTACCCACCTCTTTCCCATATCCTTTCATTCTCCTTCTATCTGTCTATGTCTTCACTACAGTTGATGAAGAAACTTCTGGTGCCTCCTGAGGCAGAGATCTACAGTCTCATTATTTTCAGTGAGCAACAGTTCCTGTTGTCTCTGCTTTAAATCTACCATCCTGAATCTTAAGGTTGTGTCCTTCATTTCTAGTCTCATCCACTCACAGAAACAACTTCCCTGCTTCTATCTTATCTATTCGTTTCCTAGGAATCCCCTTTCTCCTTGGCCGGCACAGTTACCATAGTGCTTAACAATGCAGTTACAGTGCCAGCAATAGGAATTTGAATCCAGCGCTGTCTGTAAGAAGTTTGTACATTATCCCTGCATCTGCGTTGGTTTCCTCCCACCCTTCAAATCATACCAGGATTGTAGGTCAGTTTGGTGCAATTGGGTCCAAAAGGGCCTGTTACTGTGCTGCATGCTTAAATTTAAAAAAAATGACATTCCAATGAGTATAGTCCCAAGCTACTCAATCTCTGCTCATAAGCTAACTTCCTCATTTGTCAAGTAAACCTCCTCTACACCTCCTTCAAAGTCAGTATATTCTTTCTGAAGGCTTTATGCAGCCTGTGAGTTTTGCACATGGTGCTCAGGATGGAGAGTGCTGTCAAAAATGTACCTTATCATCTCCATGTTGATCTGCAGAGGTATCTAGGGATCTAGGTACATAGTTCATTGAAAGTGTCCCTGCAAGTACGTAGGGTGCTAAGAAGTCATATGGCTTGCTTAACTTCACTGGACGGGGCTCTGAGTATAAGAGTAAGGACATTACGCTGCAGTTATGTAAAACTTGGATGAGGCTGCACTTGGAATGCTGTGTGCAATTCTGGCCACCCCATTACAGGAAAATGGTCCGGACATGGCCTGGTTTGGAGGACACGAGTTCTCGGAAGAGATCTGAAAAACTTGGGGTTGCTTTCTCTGGAGTGTAGGCAGCTCAAGGGAGACCTGATAGTGATTTATAAAATCCTAAGAAGCATTGATAAGGACAATCAGAGTTTTTTTTTTCCTCCTCAGTCTGAAAGCATCACGTTCCAGGTGAGGGAGAGGAAGTTTAAGGGAGACGTGCGAGGCAAGTATTTTGACACAGAGAATAACTGACAGGCTGGTAGGAGTGGTGGTGGAAGTAGATTCAGTAGTGGCATTTAATATGCTTCGTGTATATGAGGGGGACGGAGAGATATCTACCTTGTGCAAGCAGCAGAGTTCGACGATTGATTTGAACATCATGTTCTGCATAGACACGTAAGCTGAAGGACCTGTCCCTGTGCTGAACTTGAATGTTTAAAAAAGATTTAGAGATACATCACAGTTACAGTCCCATTCGGCCCATGAGCCTTTTGCTGCCTTAATTACACCCACAACCCCATACGTTTTGGAGGGTGGAGGGGACACACGCAGACATGGCGAGAACATACAAATTCCTTACAGACAGCACAGGATTCAAACCCAGTTTCCGCTTGTTGGCGCTGTAACAGCATTGTGCTAACTGCTAAGCCCACCATGGCATTCTACATTATTTGTTTTCTAATGTGGTATTGAGAGTCTTGTCCTCAAGAGTTGTATTCCACTCTTGATTGTGCAACATCCCTCAGAGATGTAGTTTGAGTCATTAACTGCCAGAGGCAGAACATTAGGCCCAACTCGTCCATGCTCAGAGCATTGCTCAGCTAGCCACATGCCGGAATTTGGTCCATATCCCTCCAAACCTTTCTAATACATAAACCTGTCCAAAAGCCTCATGTCAGAATCAGATTCAGAACTTGTCAAGAATATATCACAAAAGCCATTGTTTTGCGGCAGTGTCAAACATTTATATAAACCACCTTAGAAAACAAGCAAAATAAAAGGTGCCAGAAAAAGTTAAAGTAAGGCAGTGCCTGTGGTTCATTGTTCATTGGGGAATCTGATGGCAGAGGGGAAGAAACTGTCCTTGTACAACTGAGTACTCATCTTCAGGCTCCTCAGAGTGAAGAGGCCTGGGAGGTGAGGGACCTTAAGGATAGAGGCTGCTTTCTTAAGACACCCTTGGTGCCCATGACATCGAACCCTGAGCAACTCCACAGCAGACAATAACACAACCAGCCAGAATGCTCTCCGTGGTACACCTGTAGAAGGTTATATAATTATAAACACAATTATACCCATCATTATCACATCCCCTGGCAACTCATTCCTCATACCCAATGTCCTCTGTGTGAAAAGATGCTTCTCATGTTCCTCCTTAAATCTGCCCCCTCACACAGTTCACTGTTGTTCAAAGCCAAATAGCTAGAAAATAGATTTTATTCTTCTTTGATGTGGAAGACTTGCCTGTGTCATGGAACTCCTGTTAGTCGTCGAGTTTTAGAGCAAGAAAAAAGGCCTTCAGACCAACATCCCTGCCGACCAAGTTGTCTACCTAAGTTAGACCCATTTACCTGTACTCACAGCATCTCCCTTTAAACCTGTCCTCTCCATGAACCTGTCTCAATGTCTTTTAAATGCGATGATAATGCCCATCTCTACCACTTCTTCTGTCGGCTTGTTCCTTCTGCAAACCACTGTGTGTGAGAAAGGTGCACCTTAGATCTCGTAAATCTTTCACCCCTCACCTTAAATTTAAATTTAGACAAACACAACGGTCATAGGCTCTTCCAGCCTATGAGCCTTGTGCCGCCCAAACACACCAATTAACCTTCGCATCACTCTGCTATTGGAGGGTGGGCCACCCAGAGGAAACCCACGAAAACACAGGGAGAACGTACAGATTCCTTATGGATAGTGGCGGGTTGCTGGCGCTGTAATAGCTTTGTGATAACCATCCACACCAAAAAATTGATGCACCAAGATGGTTTGTACAGAGGGCTGAGTCTTGGATAGAGACACCGATGCAAGGAAAATAGCATGTTAGGAGAGGAAAAGCATTACATTGTTGTGGAATAAGTTTCTGAGGTTTGGCACAATATTGTGTGGTGAAGGCCCTGTACTGCACTGTAACATTCCATCCTCTATGTAGAACTGTGTATTGTCATAGGGAGGCATGCCCCTCGCATTTGGAGGTGAAAGTTGAGCTCACACTGGGAGGAACAGCACATCCTAAGTTGCAGTGCACAAAATCAGCATGTCACGCAGCATCCTTAGGAAATAAGCCTTGAAGAGCCCAAGCCCAAAGCATTTCTTACCATTTACTTCCTGTGTATTCAGATTTCAGATTTATTGTCAGAATGCATAAAATGACACCACATACAACCCTAAGATTCTTTTTTCCTGCGGGTGAGGCAAAATTACCACTTATAGGTAGGGTAAAATAAATAACTGTACTCAATGTTGACAAGCAAAGCAATGAAAATAAACTGTGCAATGCAGAGAGGGAAAAAAATCAATAATGTACAAAAGTAAAAGTCCTTAAATGAGTCCCTGATTGAGTTTACTGTTGAGGAGTCTGACGGTGGAGGTATTGTACTTGACCCCAGCATCTGCAGACTTTCATGGTTAACTACATCCTAAGTCACATTCTCCACATCAACCAAGGAGCTGCCTTCAAGTCACGGGAAAATTCAGGGGACGGAGTACACCACACATTCCTGTGAGTTTCGGCAACACCTCCCCAACCCCCCCACCCCCAACACGGATTGATGCAGGATCTTGACCATCCCTTTGCTGTCTGACACATTCTCCAGTACCCTTAAGCTCTAACCCCTAATCATAATTCTTATTGACTTTGCTTCTACTGGGAAATGCAGGCTGAGATAGGGGTCCTTGACCACAATGGAAGTGATGTACACAGAAAATGTTTCAGGGAGCTGAGGCATCCTCCCTCCACTTAGTTCCTTCAGCAGATTGGTTGTTGCTCAAGGCTGTGACTAAGAGAGGACCACATCCCAATGATCACAGGGAGCTGACAGATTGAAGACAGTTGCCATTTCCCCACCCTCGATTCCCTCAACCCCATGGCTGCCACCTGAGTGGATGACCCAGAGAGAGGTCACCTCCCACACTTCAATCACTGCATGCGGTGACCTTTGGGAGCCACAAGGTACATGATTCTGGGTGAAAATTCACACCGTCCTCATTTGACAGAATCTCTAGCAATGAAAAGAATTAGAGGGGTCTTGTCGCTTGGTGCAAAGACAACAACCTCTCCGTCAATGTCAGCAAGGACAAGCTGGTCATAGATTTCTGAAGGCGGAGTGGTGCTCACTCCTTGATCAACATCAACAGTGTTGATGGGGAGATAGTAGACAGCTTGATCTTCCTTAGGGTAAACATTCACATGGGTGCAATGACCAAGAAAGTGCAACAATGCCTCAACTTCTTCTGGTGCCTGAGGAAATTTGGTTTGTTACCCGAATCGCTTAACAACATCTACAGGTGCAGCACTGAAATATTCTATCAGAATTCCACCCAAGAAACTGCAGAGGGTTTTGAATGTATCTCAGGCCATCATGCCGCTCCCCACACTCCCCTCGATTGATACAACCTATAATTCTCACTTCCTTGGAAAAGCAACCAACATATTAAAAGACTAGTCTCACCCTTACCACATTCTCTTCAATCCCTTTCTACAGGGATCAGGAAGAATATTTGCAAGTATGGGATTAGATGCAGGTGCAGATTAATGGTTCAGCATGGACTGGAAAGACCAGAGGGTCTGTTTCTGTGCTGCGCACCTACAGATTCAAGAAGAGTTTCTTTCCCACCATTGTCAGACTCCATAATGAACCCCAAAATAGTAATATTGCGTTACCTTTACTCTGAATCAACAAATCTCTGTAACTCTGCACTGTGTCATTAATGTTTTCCTCAGTATGAGATATCTACTGGTTGGAAAACAACCCCTATCACTGATATTTTTATACATATAACAAGAAACTTAAACTTGAACTTAAAGTTGAGATGAGTCTAGTATCACCAATGATGCCACTGAATAGCAGAGTTTGCATGGGTTGGGGGGTGGGGGGATGGCCTGTGCTTGCCATAGAACCATTAAATACTTCAGATTTAAAATGGGCCCTTTGGTCCAACTAGGCTGTGCTGAACTATTTATTCCACTTAATTTTATCAGCTTGCACCTTATCCATAGCCCTCTAAATCCCTTCCCATCCATTAAACTTATTACGAGCTCCCGTTTTAGTAAAATGAGATTATCACTGTAAGGGATAGTATAGACATGAAGGACTAAATGATCATGGTTAACATTTAATATTTCACACAAGCACAACACAAGTCACAGCCCAGCTATAATTTGATACTTTGGAAGAACTGAGGGAAGGGTTGTCATAGTATGTTCCAGAATTTGATACAATTGCAAAGACACTGATTTTGCAAAGGAAGAACCATTCTAACTGGAATAACTGGGTCTTTTTGGTACATTGACCTGTGCCAGGAGGGTCTTTTTGGGAAGCAAAAAGCTTCATTTTGATTGTGACTACCAGTGAAGGTCACTTGGAGAGACAGCTTCATTTTAAGTGTGACTAGCAGTGAAGTTACTGGAAGAGACCAGTGCAGGGATCCTGTTAGCTTCAGGGAGGCCGCCCAGTTCGAGTCTTGCCTACAAAAGGTCCAGGAGTGTTATGACCACACCTCACGTGGATGGACATTTCTTCAAAGGCAATGCAAGGAGAGTTCATGAGTCTGTAGGAACCACAACTCCAGTCTTCTCAGCAGTTCAACATTAAATCTTGGCATTAGATTTCAAACGCCTACACTTCAACACCGAATTTGAAAGACTGAACTTTGAAGTAATTTTCTAGATTTTGGCCTGGACTGTAATGATTTGGGTATAGCATGCACACACAATACCTACACAAAGCTGGTGATAGACTTAGTGTTGAGGAGAGTTTAAAACAGTGGTTCTCAACCTTTTCTTTCCACTCACATACCACTTAAAGTAATTCCATGTCATAGGTGCTCTGTGATTAATTGACTCATTATGTGCATGGTTTCATAACTCCAACGATAATTTTTCTCAAGCAAAATATTTCAGTAACAATTGGGTCTGGAACAGTGATTCTCAAACTTTCCTTCCCAATCACATCCCACCTTAAGCAATCCTCTAATGGCATAGGGAATACTTAAAGATGTATGTGAGTGGAAAGAAAAAAGGTTGAGAACCACTGGTTTAAAAGTTAAGATTATAGTTTGAGTTAGAAATAAATTAGTGCTTTAAAATTAAACACTCTGGTTTGTTGCCTATTGCTGCTTTTACATGCGGTTCATAACAAAATTGAGGGTTCATCTTCCAGGATTTTTATCACATTGGGACCAAATTGAACCTTAAACAAATTGGGAAGCTTATTTTGTAAGTGCTACAGAAGGCAGCTCAGAATTTGGAGCTTTACGATCAATAAAATTTCGATTGGTTTGTTAAATTCCTTTTTGTAAGCTAACTCAGATGTGTGTGAAAAAGCAGCAATGGATATTGAACGATTTTTGGAGTCACCATCTGCAGATTTGCAGAGAAAGGATGATTTGGTGGATATTGCTCAACAGTTGGGACTTGATGAAGGGAACATCCCTGAGAAAGGAGGAGATTAAGGAAATTATAGTAAGGAAATAAGTTTGAAGAGGCGGAGTTAGAGAAATTTCCTGAGTGTAAATCCATTATGGAGCAGCTGGTGTTGGAAAGGATTGAGTTAAAAAAAATTGAGGCAGAGAAGAAAAGAATGCAAAGGGAGTTGGAGGATGCAGAAAGGCAAAGGCGGTATGAAGCAGAGGAAGAAAAGAAAGGAAGTTCGAGGCAGAGCAGAGACAAAGCAGAGTCCTAGCTTCTAGTCCATTTGAGAAGTTTATAGGCAGTGGGGAGGTGAGGTTAGTTCCTCCATTTGATGAAAGTGAAATTTATAAATACTTTCAACATTTTGAAAAGGTAGCTGAAAGTTTAAAATGGCCATGAGATCAGTGGTCCCTCATGTTACAAAGTGTAATGAAAGAGAAGGCACAGTAGGCTAACTCAGCCTTCACTGCAGAACAAGCTGGTAATTATGAGATAGTAAAGAAATCGGTGCTTAAAGCTTATGAATTAGTTCCTGAAGCTTATAGACAGAAAATCAGGACTTTGAGGAAATCAATGAATCAACCTTATACTAAAATAAATTGTGTGCTTTGACTGATTGTGTGCATCAAGAGAAATAAAGAATGATTACAACAGATTCAGAGAACTGATGTTAGTTCAAGAAATCAAAGGATGTGGTCCTAATGATTTAAAATCATACTTAGATGAAAGAGAAGTAAGAAGTCAGCAAGAATCTGCTAAGTTAGCTGATGAGTATGCTCCGACCCACATGATTAAGTTTATGTCCAATAAAACCTTCCAAAATCTTGATGTGGTTCATGCCCGTAAATTTTAAAATAAATCAGAAAATAATATGAGAATTAAAGATGAAGGGAAGCAGGAAAGGGGAAAACCTTCAAGTCCCCTTGGACAGGATTGTAGAAAACCTGGTTATGCAATGGAAATTGTTGTAAGCTGAAGAAGAAGGAAGAGGCAGCACCAAATGCCTGTATTCCAAATGATGAGAGACCTGGAAACAAAGGAAGTTTCAGATCTGCTGACAACATTACGGAAGAGTTTAATATTTTGTGTGAAAGGGTTTGGTTTCAGTAAAGGAAGGGGCATCACAAGTACCAGTGGACATACCTTGAGACTCTGGGGCAGCCCAGTCACTTGTGTTGAACAGTGTTTTGGAGTTTGGTTATGAGACTGCCACAGGAAAAATAAATTTAATCTGAGGTTTGGGAGGTGAAATGGAATCTGTATATTTGCATCGGATATTGTTGAGTCAGAAATAATTAATAGGATTGTTACTATTGGGATTCAAGAGAGTTTTCCAATAGATGGAGTTTCATTGATTTTGGGGAATGACTTGGCAGAAGGTCAAGTGGGTCCTGTGGTGAAATTGACAGTGATGCCAGTTATTGATGAGGTAAAGACAGATTTTGAAATCTATCCGGCCTGTGCAGTGACTTGGCCAATCGAAAAGTAACTTGATGAGGAAGAGAAAACGATTGATAAGGCAGAACAGTTTTTAGATTGTGTGAATTTGTCAGAACCCTTTCTTGTAGACCAGCATATTGATGTTTAACCTAAAAGTAAGGATTTTTCTTTATCACAAAAGGAGCTGATAGGAAAACAGAAAACAGATGTAAGAAATAAGATTTTATCTGAGGAGGAAATTGAGAAAGTGCCAGTTGGATATTATTTTTTTTTAAGGTGTGCTTATGAGGAAGTGGAGACCAAGGGATATACCTGATAATGAGGAATGGGTAGTTATTCATCAGGTTGTTGTACATGAAGCATATAGGAATGGAATTTTAAACTTGGCCCATAGCACACCCTTGGGTGGTCATTTTGGAGTAAAGAAGTCTGTAGATAAAGTAACAAAATACTTTTATTGGTCTAGTTTAAGGAGGGACATTGTGACTTTTTGCAGGATATGTCACATTTGTCAAGTTGTGGGTAATCCTGATCAGGAGCGGCCAAAGGCACCAATACAACATATACTTGTTTGTGAAGATCCCTTTCCTTGAGTTATTGTGGATTATGTTGGTCTTTTTCCTAAGACAAAAGCTGGAAGTCAGTGCATGTTAACTGTTATGTGAGCAGCTTCTGGGTTTTCAGAAGCTATTCCATAACCAAAGCTTTTGTAAATTATTTACGTTAGTGGGATTGCCTAAGGAAATTCAATTGGATCAAGGAAATCATTTGATATCAGGCCTTTTCTAACAAATTATTTATAAATAGGGAGTTAAACAAATTACATCATCTGCATATAACTCTGAAACTCAAGGAGCCTTGGAAAGATTTCATTTGACACTCAAGAGCATGATGAGGACCTATTGCTGTGATAATGAGAAGGACTGGGATGAGGGTGTCCACTTGCTGTTGTCTGCAGTAAGATTTGGTACAGGAATCATTCAGCTTCAGTCAAGTTAGAGGACATTTAATGTTTGTGAAAGAACAATGGGTGAATAAGGATGTGCAGTTAAATTTATCGGATTATGTTTCAAAGATTGGTTGCAGAAATTCTGTGAATTGGCTTAAGAGAATTTGAAGGAAAGCTAGAATGAGGAATTTTAAGAAGGGAGATAAGTGTTAATTCCTTTCTCAACAAACTCTAATATACTTGGGTCTAGATTTTCAGGACCATATGAAATAGAATCAAAGATTAATGACATCAATTATGTGGTTAAAACATCTGATCAGAGACGCAAAGTACTAAATTGTCAGGTAACTATGTTGAAGCCATCTTTTGAGAATTCAGGTGTTAGTAAGGAACAACCTTCCCCAGAGGGGTCGGTTGTTGACAAGGTTAAGGAATCGATGGATCATGAGACAGTACTGTACAAGTTGACTCTTGTGAGGGTCACTTTAACAAAACATTGTTTCAGTTCAGCTGTTTAATTCAACAATTTTGCATAATTTGCATGATGAGTTAGATCACCTCCATCCCCAGGAAAATGAACAATTGAATAAAGTACTTCTAAAATTAAAAATAAAATGTTTCCAGATGCACCTTGTCATGATGTGGATGTAGGAGAAGGGAGTCCCATTAAACCACACCCTATCAAATAAACATTGAAAAGAGCAAAATAATGGATCAGGAGGTGGAATAAATGTTGGAAAATGTTATTATTAGACCATCAAATTCAAATTGACCTCCTTGTGTTCTGATACCTCAAAGTGATGGAACTGTTAGATTCTGTACCGATTACAGAAAAAGGTAATGCAGTAACCAAAACAGATGCTTATCCCATTCCTAGAATTGATGATTGTATTGAGAAAGCTAAATTTCTTGCTAAGGTGGATCTGTTGAAGGGTTATTAGGGATATTTCCATATTTGTGACATCTTAGGTGTTGCACGAATATAATGTGCTACCTTTTGGCATGAAAAATGCCCCAGCAACATTGCAAAGGATGATAAATTATGTAATCCAAGGTTTAAAACATACAGATGCTTATATTGATGACTGAGTCACAAAAAGTGACATGGGAAGAATACCTGATGGAATTGGAGAAATCCTTTGCAAGATTATCCAAAGCAAAAACTGTCAATTTAGCTAAAAAGTGAATTTGGACATGCTACTGTGACATATTTAGGACATGTAGTTGGTCAGGGCAAAGTTGTGCCTGTTCAAGCTAAGGTGTTGGTGATTTCTAAAATTAGGAATGACAGGATGTTATAGGAGGTTTTGCAAGAATTTTACAGAAATTGCTCTTCCTTTAACCAATCTTCTGGGGAGAAATTTGTGTGGACAAAATCTTGTCAGAGAGCTTTAGAAAATTTGAAAGCAATACTGCACCACAACCCTGTTTTAAGATCTCCTGATTTGGACAAACATTTTCTTTAGCCATGGATGGAAGTGAAGAGGCTACAGGAGCAACATTATTCCAAAAGAATGATTGTGATGTTATTGATCATCTATTGGCTTCCTTTTCCAAGAAAGTCAATGAACACCAAAAAATTTATTCTATCATAGTGAATGAACTATTGTCCCTTGTACTGGCTTTGCAGCACTTCAATGTTTATATCTGTACAGCTCAGGGACCAATTATTATATATACTGACCATAATCGCCTTGTGTTCTTAAGTAAGATGAAAAACAAAAATTGAAGATTATTAAACTGAAGTTTAATTCTGCAAAAATATAATTTAATGATAACTTGCATTAAAAGCAAAGATAATCTGATTGCTGATTGCCTTTCCAGATCTTAAGTTTGAAATGCTTCGCAGAAAACAAAACTTATTAGTTGTATACACTTCTAAAAGAATGTTATTTTTCTGCATTTTATTATAAGGTATGATTTAATATTGTAGATTGTGGTTAAAATTTTTGCTCATTCAGGTCAAAATTGTCTTTGTTGGGGTGGTACGCTTTAGTAAAATGGGATTATCACTGTAAGTGATAGTATAGACAGGAGGGACTGAATGGTCACAGCTAAAATTTAGCATTTCAGACAAGCACCATCACAACACAAGTCACAGCCCAACGATAATGCAATACATTGGAAGAACTGAGGGAAGGTTTGTCAAAGTCTGTTACAGAATTCGATACATTTGCAAAGTCTCTGTGATTTTGCAAGGGAGAACCATTCTGACGGCTGAAGAGGAAGCGGCTTTTTGAACCAGCTCTTGTGGCCAGTCATTTTTTGTGGAATTCAGAACAAAGCATGCTCTGTGAATGACTGGGCCTTTTCAGTGGATTGACCTATGCCAGGAAGGTCTTTTTACGAAGCAAAGTTCCATTTTGATTGTGTCTAACGGTGGAGGTCACTTGGAGAAACGGTTTCATTTTAAGTTTGACGAGCATTGAAGTTATTTGGAGAGACTGGTGCCAGGGACTTGGAAGCTTTGTAGAGACCACGCAGTTTGAGTCTTGCCTATGAAAGGACCAGGAGTGTTGTGACCACAGCTCATGTGGAGGGACATTTCTTCAAAGGCAGCGCAAGAAGCAGTCGTGAGTCGATAGCAGCCACAAATCCAGTCTTCCCGTCAGTTCAACGTTAATTCTTGACATCAAATTTCAAAAGCCTATGCTTCAACACTGAATGTGAAAGACTGAAATTTTTAGTTTGATTTTGAAGGATATCGTCTATGATTTTTGTTCACTTGGTTAAATATGAGATATTTAACATTGATAAATGTTGCCTGACGTGAAGAATCATACAATTAATGCCCACAACTTTCTCACACACTTCCCTGGTGGACAAACATCTGTGTTTGGAGCTTACATTCAGAAGCTAGTGATTCACACAGCAAAGTTCTGCACAAGGCTATCTGGAAGTTTCAGACGCATTGCAATTTTAAGGACAAACCCCAGTGAAGCATTGTAGATGAAAGTTACTTGGAGTGCCAATCTGCTTTAATAGCAACCCTTTCCGATCCTGTGCAAAAACATCCCTCACCTTAATGGACACAAATATTTACTCAAATGAAAATCAGGTGCCAAGTCTTCCATTCTTTTGTTGTTTATTCTCTTCCACCCGTTTTGGAAGACAAATACGAGGTATTTCTCAATGCATCAGCCAGCGAACAGAAGAACTTGCAAGATATGAAATAATTTAGTTGCCAAGCACAGCAGCAGCAGTGATGCTTTCAGATTCTGCAAACAATGCTTTCACCTTGAATTCATAGTGAATAAAAATCCAGCATGAAATGTTGGTTATCAGAGGGTAGTGTTTCAGTCAACCATTACAATGGAATATAACGTATCTTATGTAAAGCAGCACCTTTAAATAACAAAACAGAGGTAGGCAACATGAAAGTGTAATCCATACTTGCCACTCTGTTTCTTCTCTGTGTGCCTGTTTGGTAAGGACATGGAAATAAGTCAATTTGCCTGCTAACTTCCTTTTGTCTTCCTTCTTGACCTTCTACAGATATTCATAATAATATCTGGCAGCTGAGAATCAATCAGTTTCGTAAAGGCTATGGCTTTCTTATTAAGCTCATTTCTATTAATGACATGACTTGAATTACAAGTTGTGAGCAGGCTGTGTTTCTTTCCCCACACGCAACATGGAAGCCATTTGACAGGGAATAAACAAACTGACTTTCCCCCACAGTTATAGTCTCATTGAAATATTTGCCCAGTTAAAAAATTAATTTGGATAAAAGTGACTGAGAGAGTTGGGAGTGCGAAGATTAGGAAGACTCCTCGAGTTATAATTGCTTGCTCATTTCATCTGGTTCACTGTCATTCAAGAGCAATGCGGCTGCATTAACAACTCTAATGGTAATTTAATTTTCAGATCAAATTTCCATTTTCAATATATCCCTTAATAAACCTTCCCTTGCCTATCTTTTAACGTTAATATTCCATCCACTCTCCCTTGATGATTAAATTAAAAGGTACCAGCTGGAATTGAAACTAGTCTCAGACACCGCTCCCTAAATCCGCACTCACCTTGTGTGAAGGATAGATGCCTTCTGACAGCGAGATTTTTCACACTGATTGCAGGCATTGGCAGATAAAGGATTCCAAAAATACACTTTTCTATAATCTAATATTGATTCTGCTTTCCTACCTTTGAGCATTTGAGGGCAATGCAAAGATTCATCGACGCAAACATATATAGCAAACGCTGCAGGCTACCTACTGCCTGTGGAATTACTGATTTTAAAAGGGCAGTGTAAATGAATGTTACAAGGCAAGGAGAAACAGCTGTTCTTTGTAAAACAGCTCAGTAAAAGACTGTCTGAGTATGTCCTGTACTGAGCCAAAGACTGCATCTTACAAACACCAATAAGAATATTAACATTCATAAAACCCACTTGTTTCTGGATTGTTTCCTTTTTTAAAAAGAAGACTTGGGAGGATTGCAGCTTTAAAAATGAATAATGTCCTGGAGTGGCATTCTTCAGATGGATGAGTGGTTACCTCAATGAATGCAACCGGACCATCTCCTGTTTCTAGTCTGTGCTCATTAAACATACCAATCAACTGGCCAACAGTCCATCCTTAGTTTGGGAAGGAGGAAAAGCATGTCACGTTTTCCAGTAATGTGTCCACGAACTCAAGAACACAATTAGGAGCAGGGGTACACCACCAGGTCTCTTAAGCCTGGCCCACCATTCCAAATGACCTTCGTTGGTCTCAAATTTTCTTCTGAGTCAGGAACCATTATTCCCTCTTCTTCAATCTTTCATATGTTTACAGATCCCTATTGGGACTATATCTTATGACCTGGCTTCTGCCATGTTTGGGTCAGAATTCCAGCCTTTTGTACATAAAGGACACTGTTTAACCTGCTGAGCCTCTCCAACATTTTGTATTTTTTTTTATTAGAGATGGATATTGGATGAGATAAAGAAATCCTGAAGTTGAATCCCTTTCTAGAAATACACAAGAGAACTCACATGGAACAGGCAACATGGAGGAACCTGTAGAAATATAACACTACTGAAGTCTGCTTCACAGAATCAGGCTGCCCAGTGTAATGCAAATAAAATCTCTCATGACTGGAGGGAGAACAAATACTTTTATTAGCTTATAACTATGGGTAGGGTCTCACAGTAGTCTTCAGAAGGGTTTTGGGTTTAGGCAGAAAAGCAGGGTTATATGTGAGCAGATAGGGGCAGAGCCGGGAGATGGTGTCAGCCATCAGCAGAACACACTGCCAGTGAATCCTAGTTCATTGCACACAGTTAGCGTAACGGTTAGGGCAATACAGGTTTGAATCCGAAGCTGTCTTTAAGGAGTTTGTATGTTCTCCCTGTGACCTGTGTGGGTTTTACCCAGTTGCTTCAATTAACTCCTACCCTGCAAAAACATATTAGGTTAGTAATTTAATTGAGTCTAATTGGGTGGCTTGGGTTTCATTTGCCAGAATCTCGATTTTTACCATGTTAGGAATTTTTTTTTAAAAAGGGAAATAGATCCTCGAACCCTTGGGGAAATTAGAATGCAGCACCAAGGGTACTTACAGACCTCCCAGAGGTTTATAGTAACAAGGAACATAGACAACTAAGGGAGATGGTTGCAATACAGTCTTCCCATCACCCTGGAGAAACTGCTGCAGTGGATAAACTGCAGATCATTCCTTTCTCTAAAATAGGATTCAACAGCAAACAATTAACTCCTAACTTTCTGCATCTACCTGTGATAGTCCCAGAGGAAAGAGGGCATAGTTCTGATATCCCAAACAGAGGAAGTGACTTCCAAGGTGTCTTCCTTATGTCTCATTCTAGCTCTCATCCCATGCACTTCAGTTCTGAAATACTGCTTGAGATTATACACATATTTCAACTTCACCATCTTCATCCAACCTTGCCGGCTACCTCATCAAAAAGCGCATCCATGTTACTCATTTTCTGTTTGGCCTGAACAAATTCACATGAGTTCTTCTTCATTCATCTATGGTTATCCAAGTGGCTGTTCATTTTGAATTGAATTGAATTATTTATTGTTTATAAAGAACCTGCGAAAGGACACAGGAAAAATGCTAAATGTCCAAAGATATTTGAAGAACTGGAGGTGTCGGTGTTCATTCTTGTAGCATCAACCTCCTTGGACCAGGACAGATTATTATTGATATTTACTCCTAAAGACTTAAACCTGCCACTTGAGCACCTTTCATTTAGAAAGAGGCCTCTGCTCCATCCCACTTCCTGAGGTCAACGATCAGGTCTTTAATTTTGCTGACATAATCTTCGTAAAAACCCCAACATAAAACTGACGGGCCAATACTTATGGTTCATTAGCAAAATTCCAGTTGCCCAGCATTATCCCATTTCCAAAGGAGATTGACAAGTTACTTGCAGCACCTCACCAGAGACAATGATGAGAGCCCGGCAATATGGCAACAGTAAATGCAAAGTTGTAGCCCCAGGTAGCATCAGGTCAAGAGCAGATGAGTACAAAGAACATTGAAAGAAAAGACATGCAATGACTTGGCAACTTACTTGGAGCAAACCAGCTCTGAAACAATTTAGTTGACTTAATTATCCTCTGGAATGGACATGCAGGATATTCAACTGCTGAAAAATCTCTGTATATCCCTACCGATTTTTTGGAAGGCCACTCATTGCCATGTCCTCAAGGCCAATGAAGATAAATGATATAGGGGAGCTTTGCCAAGTGACATCCAGATCCTGAAAAATGCACAAACATCTTGTCTTGTCTCTCAGACAAAAGGGGAATCCCCTCCTAATGGGACATGGCCTTTTTCTGGCTGACTAAGAGGGCACAATGTTCCAATCCTGCAGCTGAAGGATATAGCCAGTTGACCCTCAAACTCATCTTAAGAAAATGCATCATCTGAAGGCCATAGGAAGCAGCTTGGCCTGTGCTAGGAATCCAGGCTACTGCAACACCAGTGGTGGCACTCAGCAAGGGGTGGGGGGGAAGTGTTTGAGGCAGTAGGTCAGGATCAATGAGCTGGTTAAGACATCAGTCATTTGATAGGGTGGTCATTCCAAAAGGAGGACATGGTCATAGGTTACCATATATACACAGTGTGTTTCAAAAGATAATTATATAGATAGATAGATAGATAGATAGATAGATAGATAGATAGATAGATAGATAGATAGACAGACAGATAGACAGATAGATAGATAGACACATACATACATACATACATACATACACAGTGGTGGTACACCACCAGCCTACTGCAGGGGGCAACCTCTGTACCTGCAGGAGTGTAAGGGGGACAAGACAACACCTGGCCGGCTGTCAATCAGTCGACTTGAATGCATCAAGTCCCACCCGGTCGGGTGTCAATCACCCTCAGGGATACAAGCCTGCACTGTCCTCTGAAGTTTCACTCAGAGTTACTGAAGTCTTTGTGGATTAAATCCTGCTGGACAGTCTTTACCTTCTGCGTGTCTGGTTCTATCTAACAATGCACTACATATACACAGTAAAACCTAATTGGAACGTGATAGTCAGGGTCCAAGATTACAGCTGAGTCGCGGAACAGATGTCATGATTCAGGAAGCAAGAAAACAAAATACTGTGACTCAAACCCTATAATAGGACCTTTAAGACCTTTAAACTCCACTTATTAGCGTACACGTCTTGTAAATGAATCATAAGAGTCTATTTTTGTGTTTGTGCCTGTCGGCCACTGTTAGCCTGGCCTCCTAAAATCAATGTTTGGGGTCTACAGACACCCGGGCTATAAGCGATTCCGTGGATTAACGAATCACGTTCTAACAACGTTTCACTGCATTTATAAAATCTAAATGGTATTGCAAAAACAACAAATGTAACACACTGTGTATATACATATATATAGTAACCTGTGACTATGGCCTCTTTTTGGAAAGGCCACCCTATCGTTGACTGCAGCAGTTCACACACCAACACTGAAAGCAGGAACATGCTGGGTAATTAACAACAGCACAAAATTCACTCCATTCTAAATTTAGTTCCAGCAATAACATCTACCACTTAGCTAATTTTGATGATTGTTATACTCGAGTGTGCTCCCTGCCGAATTCAGGATGAACTGCAGCAAATTGTGTGAGACAAGTGATCTGGATAGTCACGTTGCTTTAAGTATTGAACAAGCACAATAAATGAGAGTGTGTAAGCACTGTACTAATTTTAATTTCTCAGCATTGACAACAACCATTTCTACACTACTTTTAAAGAAGTAAAATAGCCCAAGGGCTATAGCAGGAGATAAATTAACTGAACTGAACTATTTCAGGAGGGAAAAAAACAGATTACTGAAATCTTAAATGTGTGCATAAGTTTAGAAAGGGAAGTCCAGAACTGTGAGCCACGCGAAGGAAGTGTAGATAGGGTAATTGCATGCAGGTTTTATTCACTGAGGTTGGGTAAGACAAAAACGAGAGGGCAACGGTTAAAGGTGAAATGTTTCACGGGAACCTGGAGGTGAGAGGGAGGTGAGATTGTGGAATATGCTGCCAACAGAGGTGGTATAAGAATGGGCAAGTACTCCATTCTCTGGAGCATCAGAGATTGAGGGGAGGCTCTATTATGCAAAATTGTGAGAGGTATAGACAGGGCTGGGTGAGACAAGAACTAGAGCACATGGGTTGAGGGCGGATGGTCAAATGTTTAATGGGAACGTAAGGGGTAACTTCATTCAGAAGGTAGTGAGAGTGTGGAACAAGCTGCTAGTGGAGGCGATTTTGCCATTTAAGTGTATATTGGATAGGTACATGAATGGGAGGGGGTGGGGGATACGAAGGGGGTGGGGGGATACGGAGAGCTATGGCTTCAAATCAATAGGACCAGGCAGAAACATGATTCAGCCCTAAATGGGCTGACAGGCCCATTCCTGTGCTGTTGTGTTCCAAGGTTCTACGTGAAGGCTGGAACGGAAGAGAATTTTTGAGAGTATTGTAGATCGGAGGGAAGTGGCAGAGGGATGCAATCATACAGGAATTTCAAGTCAGAGGCACAATGGATTTCGGGCTAAGAGTGTTCAGTAAATAAACGGGGGATGCATGTGAAAGGATTGGCAGGTTAGAAAAAGTGAGGGGAAATTCAGCAATTTCAAGTTCAACTCAAGTTTAGAGAATATAGAATGCAAGAACAGGTGCTTCGCCCCATGTGTTTGTGCTGAACACGATGGCCAAATCAAACTAACACTCTTCTGCATCTCCCTCTGCCGCCTTCCTGTTCACGTGTCTACTTCAAAGCCTCTAAAATGCGACTATTGTATCTGCACAGCTCCTGCAATCTTGCCCCACAAATATACCTTAAACGTACTCCCTCTCACCTGAAATACACATTTCAATTTTATTGTCAGGTGTTTGAAAATGCAGTGTTGGAGGTTGTTTAGGGAGGAAACCAGCAGGCATCTCATACTTTTCGACAACATACAACACACAGTATAAAAAGTATTAAAGTCCAATGTTCCAGTTGGTACGGAGCAAAGGGGACATAATTTTTACTAGTTTATCAGTCACCTAAATCATATTTAGCCATCTTTCTGAAGACTACTGAGAACATCCTTCTTGTGGTTCAACTCATCTCCACCTTCTATGCCTCAGTGGCATGCATGTGTTGGGAATGAGCTGAATTTCAGCTGCTGAGTTGTCTAACCTTTTGTACTACCTTGGGACTCATCGATGAGCTCAGTGCTGGACCAGTCACGATCTAAGGAGAGAAGATTTCACTTCACGTCCACCCCCTCAGCTTTAAATCAGCCATGTTGTGAGTGAATAAAACATCATCCATTTGAATGAGATTTCCAACCCTCAGAGAATTTCTTTTTATTTTGCTGAGATATTTTATTGCATGTCTCAGACATTCAGATACTTTTACTTTCAGAATATTTTTTTAAACATATTTAAGCCAATTTGAATTGCTTTAAATGGGATCGATCACCGGAGGGTGAGTTTGCTACTTACAGCCAGCTCCACCTTGCAGAAGAACATAAGAAATTCAGAGCAGGAGTCAACCACTGAGCCGCTGAAACCTGCCTCAATGTCAATATGATAATGAATGGCCTCAACTCCTGTGCCAGATCCCCATAACTCGCATTCCTCATAATTCCTCAATTTATCTGTCTTAAATAAATCAAATGATCTGCCATCCGCCAGCCTCCAAGGGCAGAAAATTCCCGAGGTTTGCATCTCACTGCAAGAGGTTAATTTCTCGGCAAGTCAGTTTTTGACAACTGGCTGCACCACTGGCCAATCAGCGATCTCCTTTAATCAAATGCCATACCCTGCTGTCCAGCAACAAGCCAATCAGGTGTGTGTCCGCCCATAAGCCTGAGCATGCACTGTTATAGGCTGCCCTCAGTACTTGGACCCAGATCTTCAGAGTGGGAAATTCAGGTACCATCATTGGTCCCTGCTCAGCAGATCAGGATATATTCAAATCTGAGCAGGATCTTTCTCTCTCTTTCTTCTCCATGTGATGATACTCTTGCTCACTACATGGATCGTGGTCAATACAGTGGACACTATCCATGAGGACCTCAGGTGACGGGGCACTGTGCTCCCCAAGGCTAGCCAGTGTATCCCAGTGCTTGGAGATACCGGAGCAGAACCACAGTCCTCTGTATTCCCCGGAGTGGGAGGCTGTGAAGTACCAGTGGGTAGCCCTGACACAAGGGCACATTTTCCCTCAGGATCTAACACTCAGGGAATCCTCCCTCTTGCCCCTCTCTTCCTTGACGAGTCCCACGGTTGAGTGCAAGTCAGTGTGAGTGTTTGAGTACTTGTGTGAGTGCGTGAATAGGAGAGCTGCTGCACTGTTTTATTGTTCAACTGGTTATTTAATGAAGATCATTGGTGATTGTGATTTGAGTCTTGGAGCTTGCTTTCTGCTGCGCCCCACGAACCCTTCCATACAATACACCAGCCTCTTATTTTTTTTTTTAATCTCTTCTTGCTTGTGACTGTCCCACTGGTGAAAATATCTGAACATCTTCTTGGCAAGCCCCATTAGGATCTTATATATCTGATTAAGGTCATTCCTCCTCCCATCCTTAAAAACTTCAATGAACACAGACACAAACTATGGACTACAGTTCAACATTTAACACCATCCTCTCAAAATTGATCAGCAAACTCCAAGAACTGGGGCTCAACACCCCAATGTGTAATTGCATCCTGGATTTCCTCACGTTCTTAAAAATCCTCACTGATTGTGATCTAGACATCTACTCCACAATCTCTATCATTTTCTGAGGACCACAGGGCTGTGTTCTTAACCCTAATGTCTGAGGGATTTCCTCTAGTTTCCTCCCATGTTCTAAAGATGTATGAGTTTAGTAGGTTAATTGGTCACATGGGTGTATATGGGTGGCATGGGATCATGAACTGGAAGGGCCTGCTACTGTGCTGTAACTCTAAATTAAAATTTAAGAAAATGAAAATAAGATTTGTGCTCCATGGATGAATCCTGTAATGGCCTGGCCTGGTCAGAATCATAAAATTCAACCTGACAGTCAATATGACGGATTCCGCCATCGATCTCAATACCTGCCATGTCTATCGATAGGTTACATTCCGCAGATATAGCAACATATCAGTATTCACTCAGGAGAGAGTGGCACACTGACATTGACAAGACGTAGATGAGGTAGACAGCCAACAGAGCGGGAGTAACAAACACCAAAGGACATCTGAACAAAGTGAAGGGAGGAAAGTTTAAGGGAGATATCAGGGATAAGTTTTTTTTTGACACACAGAGAGTAGAAGTTGTCTGGAATGCCTTGCCAGGGTTAGTAGTGGAGGCTGGAACAACTGGGGCATTTACACCAGCACATGGATGAAAGAAAAATACAGGGTTATGAGGAAGTAAGGGGTTAGTTTTTTTTTTGTTTTTTTTTTTTGTTTATATAAATCAGTGCAAGGCTGAAGGGCCTTTACTGTGCTCTAATGTTCAATGTCAGAGTTGAAGCTGAGTGACACCTGATCAACATATGAAAGTTGTAAGCTGACTAATGTTACAGGCCTAGAGGACCCCCAAACCCAGCAGCATATACATTTATCAAGACAAATAGTTAATTAAACAAAAGTCATTTTTTAAAAATTTCTTTAAACATAAAAACAGGATCAAACTTTAACTTATTACTATGAACTTAACCTAACTTATCCCCTTCTATTTCTAAGCACATGTGTATGTAATGTGTACAAGTTCAGAAAAGTTCTTTGATTCACAGTCCAATCTCACTTCTCCAAGTTCACTGGTAACAGGTAATTCTTATACAGTGTACAGAATTTAACATCTATGAATTTTCACCAAGCTTTGGTGCTTCAAGGTAAATGGTTACAACTCATGAGGTTCTTGTTGGTTTCAGAGAGAGATTCATTGCTTGTTGGACACAAACAAACAGCCACTTCAGGGTCTTGCTGAAGAAACTTGTCCCATCAGATTTTTCCAAATGATAACCTCTTCTTCTGCAGGTCACCTTTTATTTCCCTTATTTCAGATGAAACACTCTAGCCAGCCATTTCCTTTTGTATGAACCACAAAAGTTTTCAACAGGCTGAACTCTGAACTCAGAACTCAGGACCCATCTTCAAAATGAGGTTTCAGCAAGTTTCCAGCTTTCCATGACTGGAGAAACTAGTTCTCTCTCTCTCTCTCTCTCTCTCTCTCTCTCTCTCTCTCTCTCTCTCTCTCTCTCTCTCTCTCTCACTCTCTCTCAGAGAATGCCTGTTTGATCTTCTTTCTCTCTCTGCTTGCAAAACCACATGACCTTCTTAGAACAGCAAACTGCAACCAGACAGATTACAGAACCAGACCCAATCTTCTGAGTCCGTTCATCTGTTGCTTTCAAAACAATAATCCATTACTCCACGGCATGTCCAATTAACACCCACTTGTGAAGTCTCTTGAACTTCAGTTCTTCTATTTGCACCTCCTTATAAAAACAACTCTAGGAAAGCAGTTTTTATTGATTTTACAAGGGCACTGGACCAGGAGAGTCTGGTTTGAGTAAAACTCTTGCATTTTAACTAAGATCAGTTTTGTGATGTGCTTGTGTTTGTTTGTGCTACCTTACACTAAAAAAAACACAATCTATCTCCTTCAAAAACATATTTATATACAATATAAAATATGATATAATCTGTTCACACTACAACTTTTAAAATTTTCATTTTATTACTATTGAACTGGTGAGAATAACAAGGGCCTGGTGTACTCTGTGACCAGAATAGTTTGATGTACATGATTGGTAGTGATGGCAATCCTTCCATCATGAAGTCAGAAGTGAGGGTTATCTAATGTTCAGTTTCATTTCCAACTTTTATTTCTCATTCCACAGATGCTGCCTGAACTATTCAGTGTTTCAAGCTTTTCTGATCTCACTTCAAATTTAAATGTTTAGACAGACAGCACTGTAACAGGCTATTTTGGGCTATAAGCCCATGCTGCCCAATTACAGCCAATTAGCCTACATCCCCAGTATATTATGAAAGGTGGGAGGACACCGGAGCCTCCGGAAACACCTATGCAGACACAGGGAGAACATACAGACTCATCACAGACAGTGCAGGATTCAAATCCCAGTCCTGATTGCTGATGCTGAACAGTATTGTGCTAGCTGCTACACCAACATGCTGCTCTTTCCAGTTCAAGTTTCCACCTTTATACAATTTTTCCACCTTCAACTTACCATGGTCAAAATTAATTTGGAATGTCAACGTGCTAGCTGCGTATTTTGGCTACAGTGTGGAGGCCAAATGTCTTGTAGTTCTCAGCACAATACTTTTTGTTTATAATATAGAATATCCCTCAGTTGCCCAGATGAGTTCAGATCCAACAGCAATCAAGAAACTTAACATTATCCAGCATGGCTAAGTTATTCCTGCACCACCGTGGCTGTAGATGGCACAGTCCATAACATGCTCATATTTAACTAGCACATTAGGGTTAGGGTTAGGTTTAGGGTTAGGACTGGGAAGGACATCAGCCATTCAGGAAAGTTGTCTCTTCTCCAAGTCAAAGGAGACCCTGACTTCAGCATCACTTGGCATATGACGAGCAACGTCCGACCGAAACAGACTTCAGTGGTTTGAGAAGGAAACTCACAATGTCTCCTGAGGGACAAAAATGCAGGGCAAGAGAGGCACTATATCGCCTGAATGAATTAAGGAGAAGCTCTCTTTTTTACACCTTGGATTGACTAAGATTATTGTAACATATACTGTTATTTTAGTGGGATGGAGAGGAGTTGGAAAAGGATGATCAATGGATAGAAGTTTTAATATTGATACTTAATGGCAAGAAAATGGAATTTCATTGGTATTAATATTAATGGAATTCAGAATCCAATAAAATGAAAAAAGTTAAATTATATGAAAAAGATTAAAATGGATATATCTTTTTTGCAGGAAACTAATTTGACTGAAATAGAACATGAGAAGTTAAAAAGAGATTAGGTTGGATCAGTATTGGCTTCTTCATTTGATTTTAAGTCCAGAGGAGTAGCTATATTAATAAATAAAAAATTACCAATTAAAATATTGGATACAACTATAGATAAAACAGGGATGGGTCACGTCTCCAGAATGGAGGACCATCGCCTTCCCAAGATCGTGTTATATGGCGAGCTCTCCACTGGCCACCGTGACAGAGGTGCACCAAAGAAAAGGTACAAGGACTGCCTAAAGAAATCTCTTGGTGCCTGCCACATTGACCACCGCCAGTGGGCTGATAACGCCTCAAACCGTGCATCTTGGCGCCTCACAGTTTGGCGGGCAGCAACCTCCTTTGAAGAAGACCGCAGAGACCACCTCACTGACAAAAGGCAAAGGAGGAAAAACCCAACACCCAACCCCGACCAACCAATTTTCCCCTGCAACCGCTGCAACCGTGTCTGCCTGTCCCGCATCGGACTTGTCAGCCACAAACGAGCCTGCAGCTGACGTGGACTTTTTACCCCCTCCATAAATCTTCGTCCGTGAAACCAAGCCAAAGAATGTAATGATTAATTGTAAAATTTATTCAGAATATTGGACATTAATGAATATATATAGACCAAATGTATTTGGGAAATTTATACAAGATATTTATATGCAATTATCAAATGCTCAGGGGAAAATAATAATGGGTGGAGATTTTAATTTTACTTTTGATTCAAAAGTAGATAGATCAGGTGGAAATATTGTTAAAATAAAAGAGTTTAAATCATGATAGATTTAATGAATGAGATGAAACTTGTTGATAGGTGGAGGAAAATTCATCCCAATGATAGGGACTATTCTTTTAAACATAAGACATGTTCACATATTAATACATTTTTAGTCTCTACACAATTACAGAAGATTGAATATCAAGCAAGGATGCAATCGGATCATTCACCTTTAGCGATGTCAATTGCGTTGAAAGAACAAAATGTAAGTTATAGATGGAGATTTAATACAGTACTTTTAAAGAAGAAGGATTTTTTGTGAATTTAAGAGACAACAGATAAAGTTTTTTCTAGAAATTAATGAATACTTAGTAGCAAATAAGTTTATTATATAAGATTCTATACCTGCTTTCAGGTGGAATAGCTGGGAGATTGCAGCTCCAGATCTGGGTGTGTGTGTGTGTGTGTGTGTGTGTGTGTGTGTGTGTGTGTGTGTGTGTGTGTGTGTGTGTGTGTGTGTGTGTGTGTGTGTGTGTGTGTGTGTGTGTGTGTGTGTGTGTGTGTGTGTGTGTGTGTGTGTGTGTGTGTGTGTGCGTGCGTACGCATGCATGCGTCTGTGTGCGTGTGTGTGTGCGCGCGAAGTGATATTCAGGTGGCAGCACTGAAGGCGCTGCTCTGGCACCTGAAAGGTCCACAGCAGGGATAGGTGACATGGAGCAAATGCCGGGTCTTGTTGACTATGGCCGTAGTACCGTCTCCTTTCAGGTGCCGACGGGAGCACTTGGAAGTGGAGAATACACCTATCCGAGGCGGGTGGTTAAGTACACCTCGGGTCAGGATTCTCCACTTTCAGGTGGCCTCCCAACAGCTGCATTCAGGTATTTTGGGCGGCTTTACGTTGGGGTATTCTGCCCACCTGAAAGTGGCTTTTGAAAATCTATTTAAGAGGACAAATAGTAAGTTACACATCTAAAATAAAGAAGGAATATATCTAAGAAGTAGATCATTTAGAAAAAGATATTGTATTTAGAAAAGGAATTTCATCTTCATAAAAATGAAAAAAATCCAAAATCATTGGAATCAAAAAAATTGAAATTTATTACAATAAAATCTTATAAATTACAAAGACGTACTGCACACACGACAGAAATATTATGAATTGGGCAATAGAGCCCATAAAGTTTTAGCATGGAAACTTGAACCAGAGCAATTATCAGGAACAATAATAGCAACAAAATGAGAAACTGGTCAAATAACATATGAAATGCAAGAAATTAATGATGATTTTAGGAATTTCTATAAACAATTTTATCAAACCAAATCTTTAAAGGATGAGGAAAAAAATAGATGAATATTTATCACAAGTTACATTGCCTGAATTAAATGTCAATCAACAAATGGAATTATTAAATTCCTTTACGGATGTTGAAGTAAATGATATTTTTATGTCTTTGCCAAATCCTAGGGCTCTGAGACAGGATGGTTTCTCTCCAGCGTTTTATAAGGAGTTGTTAATTCCTGCTTTTATGCAACCTTTGGATCAAATGAGAGACTCTAATAACTTACCAGAATCTTTCAAAACAGCATTAATAACAGTTATTCCAAAAAAAGGGCAAGATCTTTTATTACTATCGTCTTATAGACCGATATCATTATTAAATATAGATTATAAAATTGTATTCTAATTATTAGCTAACAAATTAACTAAATATTTACCTAATTTAATAAATATGGATCAGGATGGCTTTATTGAACATAGAAGATCCATGGACAATGTAGTTAAACTTATGTTTATTAAATGTAACACAGAAATAAAAGATACCAGCAGTAGCGGTAGCTTTAAAAGCAGAAAAAATCATTTGATAGACTAGAATTGGACTTTTTATATTAAGTACTGAATATTTTCAGAATTTCATATGATTTTATAAATTGGATAAGAGCTTTGTATAATCATCCAAAAGCTAAGGTGGTCACAAATAGGTAAATATCTAAACCTTTTCCATTAGAAAGGTTATCTAGACAAGAATGCCCATTATCACCATTTTTATTTGCATTGGCTATAGAAACATTGGCAGAAGTGATAAGAAGAGATAATGAGATTAAAGGCTTTACGATAGAAGATAGAGAACATAAAATTAGCTTGTTTGCAGTTGATGTTATATTATATCTTACAGTACCAGAAATATAATTGAAATGTACAATTGGCAGAATATGGTTTGATATCAGGTAATAAAGTCAATGTAGGAAAGAGTGAAATGATGCCTATGAATGATGGGAACTATACATTAAGTAGGCAGGTGAAGAAGTTTAAGTGGCAAAAGGAAGCAATTAAATATTAGGAATTAATATTGATATAAATTTAAATAGTTTATTTAAACTGAATTATTCACCATTACAAAAAATAATTAATGAGGATTTAAAGAGATGGACAGATTTACCAATAACTTTAATAGGAAGGGTAAATTGTACAAAGGTGAATATTTTTCCGAGGTTGTAATATTTATTTCAGTCATTACCCATTCCTATACCAATGAAGTTTTTTCAAGAATTAAGTAAAAATGTAAGAAAATCTATTTGGCATGATAAAATGCCAGGGATACCTTTGGAAAAACTAATTTTGAAAATTTGATCAGGGAGGATTACAGATGTGATTTAAAAAAATTATTATAAAGCAGCTCATTTAATATTTCTATCCTCCTGTTATCAAATTGGGGAGAACATTGTGTGGGTACATATTGAAATGAATAATATAGGAGAAAGTAATCCAGAACATTTTTTGTATAAATGGAATGAAGAACATTTGAAAGGAGTACCAAATTATAAATATTTATCAAGACATGGAAAGGAATTCATATAGAAATAGGAATTAAGAACTACCAAATAGCTAAGATGAAGTTAAAGCAGAATCCACTTATTCCTTTTACCTTAAATAATATTTTCTTTGATATCTAGCACAATAATGGGATAAAGAGGATAAAAGATAATTTCTTAGGTATTTTTTCTTGACTTTTGAACAAATGAAAGAGGAATACAACATACCAAATAATACAATTTTTTCATACTTTCAGTTTAAATCATATTTGAAAAAGAAATTAGGTGTGAATTTTAGACTTCTGAGACAGAGCCTATTTGAATATTTATTAATTAATACATTTATTGAGAAATGTATTACCAATATGTATATATCATTACAAGACACAATGCAGAAAAGGAATTATATAAGTAAAAAAGAGATATACAAGAAATATACAAATTCATGATGAGGCCTGGTCAAGATTATACCAGGAGAGTGTAACCAATACAATCTATGTTAGATATCAAATGATACAACATAATTGTTTTACACCAATTATACTACACTCCGTATCAACTACATGAACTTAATTCAAATTGTTCTGACAAATGTTTCAGATGTAACGAAAAAAGCAGAAAGATTATTACATGCAGTTTTTTCGAGTGAAAAAAGTGGGAAAATTTTGGCAAGACTTGAATATATTATTGGGACAAATTATGAAGATATAGATACTAAAAGAAACCAGAATATTTTTTGTTTGGTGATTTATATAACACAGATACGAATTCAAATTAGATAAATATCAATGAAAATTTTTGAGTGTAACGATGGCGGTGGCACAGAAATGTTCAGCAGTAACATGGAAGTCAGATAACTTTATACATTTGAATAGATGAAAATTCAAAATTGTATACCATTGGAAAAGATTACTTATAATTTAAGGAATTAACCTGAGAATCTTTATATGATTTTGAAACCATAAGAGTCTATCCACATCGTCCAAAACATCTGCTCCTCCCAATTAATACGTACAAGATAGAATAATATGTTAGGAATATTTGAATAGTGAATGATAAATACATTCAGTTTTTTTTTCTCTTTTCTTTTTCTTTCTCTTTTTCTTTGGGGAGGGGGATTAAAAGAAAAACATATTTTTGTTACATTGTATTGTTATATGATGAAGAATTATATGTATATATCGATGCAAATGAAAAATAAAATTTTCAAAAAATAAAGGAGAAGCTCTCTTGTAACCACATGTATTTCACATTTCTTTCTTTATGGCTACCTGTCTACATCCTCACATAGGCCATGCTTCTTATCGTTTCATAGACCCCAACTGAGTGTAATCGAAGCATTTGGTCTGAACAACCCTATCCACAACAAAGAGCATACACAATGATTGGCAGGCAACTTTTTCCACAAATGCTTATCACTCAAATTGGCCCCAACCTCCTTCATGAAATAACAATATGGTTTAATGGATGCAAGTTCTGGGGAACTCAATGCTATTCTGAAGTTTGAATTGTCTTGGAAGAATACAAGACTTTATTTGAGCATCAATGCCCACTCAGCAAACAATTCATTCTCTTGTAAAAACACTATGCTGGAGAAACTCAGCAGGTAAAGCAGTGTACTTTACATAGCAAAGATAAAAATACATAACCAATGTTTCAGCCGTATGCCCTTCATCAAGGTATGAGCAAAACATGGGCAAGTACCAAAACAATTTGGAGTGGGCAGAGGGGTTGGGGATGAGCACAATTCCATAGGCAGGAGGTAATTGGTGAATAAGGGAGGGAGAGCATGCCAGCAAGCAGAAGAAGGAGGGATTGCTCTGTTAATGCAGAGGGAAGGGGGTAGAGATCGGGAGGAAAGTAAATAGAGGGATAGGGAATAGAGGGAGAACAGGGAGTGGACTTGCAGAAACCAGAACAGTTGATGTGAATCCCATCTGATTGCAGAGTATTAATGGGTTCTCCTCCAATTTACAGATGGCCTTGGTTTAATGGTGCATGAGACCATGGACAAACATGTCAGCAGAGAAGGAGGGGGGAGGGGTGTGCAGAATTTAAATGGTTGATTACTGGGAGATCCCTGTCATTGATGGAGACAGAGCAAAGGTGCTAAGCAAAGTGATCTCCCAGTCTGTGTCCAGATCACAAAATCATAAAACGTTTGATGGAAGATGATATAGAGCAGTAGTTTTCAAACATCCCCCCCCCCTAAATTTACATTCCACCTTAAGTAATCCCTATGCCAGTGGTTCTCAACTTTCCCTTCCCATGCATGTTCCACCTAAAACCATCCCTTACTAATCACAGAGCACCTATGGCATAAGGATTGCTTAAGATGGAATGTGAAGTTTTTTTTGGGGGGAGGCGCAGTTGAAAACCCCTGGTCTAGAGCATAAATAGTTATTTATATTATTAATAGAATGTTTTTAATAGATTGTTAGTTTATCAAGCATGGGATTTCCTTCAAATGCTGTCACAGCAGTTGGAATTCTAAACAGATAAAGCAGGTAATCATGTAGAACAAATTGATTCTCCCTTGTAGCTTGCATGTTAACCAAGTTGTACTCAGCCTTAGCTTGTATAATAAACACTTGTTAAAAGGATGGAGTGATTTATGATGCTAAAGGTGCTATCTAAATTCAAGCCTTTGCTGAAGTGTTCTTGGCTTGTGTCTGTGAAAGAAAAGGCATCATAATGCTGGAAGCTTTTCCTGTGTTTTCTGGCTGAATCTTTGTTGCTGGCACTACTATATCCAGAAGTATGGACCGCCTTGGTCATAATTTGCCGAGATTTTTCCTTAAAAGCTCCAATGGTGAAACATCTTTCAATGCTTTGATCTAACAATAAACTCTAATTACCCATTCCACAATATAATACAGGTTGAGCTTTCAGGAAGATGATTCACCAGATGGGGAATAAAAGCAAATATTAACTTGTGGCGACCCACTTAACAGCAGGCAAACCAGCTCCCAAAATGCCAGATGTGGTGTGGGAAAACACAGGAAATTGACCTGCATCCAACACAGGTTTTGAAGCTGGGATGATTACATCACTTCCTGTCCAAGTGACAGAAGAAATGATGTATATAAGCCCAGCATGGAGGTGTCAGTCTTGCACTAGACTCCATAGTGTGTACATTGACATCCCTGTGTATATCTCAAATTGACAATGTGCACAGCAATTCCACAATGTGTACACTGATGTCTATAGTAGCTCAATATAGAATACTTTGCAACATTGGTGACCCTGATAGAAACATAGAAACATAAAAGATAGGAGCAGGAGTAGGTCATACGACCCTTCGAGCCTGCTCCGCCATTCAACGAGATCATGGCTGATCTTAAAGTTCAGTACCCCGTCCCCGCCTTCTCTACATAACCTTTAATACCCTTATACTGAAGAAATATATCTAATTCCCTCTTAAATATATTTAATGAACCTGCCTCTACTGCCCTCTGTAGCAATGAATTCCACAGATTCACCACCCTCTGGGTAAAGAAATTCCTCCTCATCTCGGTCCTAAATGGTTTGCCTATTATCCTCAAACCATGGCCCCGGGTTCTGGATTTTTCCATCCTTGGAAACATCCCATCTTCATCCATTCTGTCCAGTCCTGCCAGAATTTTATATGTCTCTACAAGATCCCCTCTCAATCTTCTAAACTCCAGCGAGTACAATCCCAATTTGCGCAATCTTTCCTCATAAGTCATTCCTGCCATTCCAGGTATCAGCCTGGTGAATCACTTCTCCACTCCCTCCATTGTAAGAACATCCTTCCTTAGATAAGGTGACCAAAACTGCACACAATACTCCAGGTGTGGTCTCACCAAGTCCCTGTACAGCTGCAGTATGTAATCCTTGTTCCTATACTCAAACCCTCTTGATATGAAGGCCAACATACCATTTGCCTTTTTAACTGCCTGCTGTACCTGCATACTCGCCTTCAGAGACTGGTGTACAAGTACCCCTAGGTCTCTCTGCACTTCCCCATCTCTTAATCTATTGCCATTCAAATAGTAATCTGCCCTCCGGTTTGTATTACCAAAGTGGATAACCTCACATTTATCCACATTGTAGTGCATTTGCCATATATCTGCCCAGTCCCTCAATTTATCCAAATCACACTGGAGCTTCCTGACCCCCTCTTCTGTGCACACAACCCCTCCTAGCTTAGTGTCATCTGCAAATTTGGAGATATTACATCCAATCCCCTCATCCAGATCATTAATGTAAATTGTGAACAGCTGGGGTCCCAGTACAGATCCCTGTGGCACCCCAATGGTCACCGCCTGCCACTCAGAAAATGAGCCATTTATCCCAACTCTCTGTCTTCTACCTGCCACCCAGTTCTCAATCCACATCAATACTTTTCCCCCAATCCCATGAGCCTTGATTTTGGAAGCCAGTCGTTTATGCGGGACCTTATCGAAGGCCTTTTGGAAGTCCAGGTTCACCACATCCACTGGCTCTCCCCCATCTATTTTACCTGTCACCATCTCAAAGAATTCCAATAGATTTGTCAAGCACGATTTACCTTTTGTAAATCCATGTTGACTCCGTCCGATCCCTTCTCTGCTAGTCATATGCTCCGCTATTACATCCTTAATAATGGATTCCATCATTTTGCCCACTACTGATGTAAGGCTCACTGGCCTATAATTCCCCGCTTTTTCTCTACCCCCCTTTTTAAATAGTGGGGTAACATTAGCTACCCTCCAATCCATGGGTACTGATCCTGAGTCTATTGAGTTATGAAAAATAATTCTTAAAGCATATGCTATCTGAATGGCCACTTCCTTAAGTACCCTAGAATGTAGATTATCAGGCCCTTGGGATTTATCTGCCTTCAATCCCATCAATTTCCCCAAGTCCATGTCCTTACAGATACTGATTTCTTTCAGTTCCTCCCTTGCATTAGACTCTATGTTTCCCAACATCCTTGGGAGGTTATTTGTATCCTCTCTTGTATAAACAGAACTAAAATAAGAATTTAATTGGTCTGCCATTTCCTTATTCCCCATTATATATTCCCCTGATTCCGACTGCAAGGGACCTACTCGGGATTTCACCAATCTTTTCCTCTTGACATATTTATAAAAGCTTTTGCAGTCGGTTTTTATATTTGCCGCAAGCTTACTTTTGTAATTTATTTTTGCTCTCTTGATTAATCCCTTTGTCCTCCTTTGGTGCATCTTGAACTGCTCCCAGTCTTCAGTTGTGGTACTTTTTTTGGCCAATTGATATGCTCTCTCTTTGGACCTAATGCTGTCTCTAATTTCCCTTGTTATCCACGGTTGAGTCACCTTTTTGGTCTAAATGATATTTGGACCCCAACACGAAATATTTTCTTTGATGCACGGTGTGGCTCTGAAACTGCCAATCTTTTGGACTTCACAACCACTTGTATGGTTTGACCAATCAGAATCCCAATAACATCTGATTCCATGCAGTACTACTATGTAGTAAGTGCCTGGATCAAGAGATGGTGTGCCGAGTTTACGATTGTTTTGCAGCAGCCTCCGGAGGAGGGGCAAGTAAATGGAGTTCAAGAGACTGCTCATCCATACCTCTGGCCTCTCATAATGTGAGCGAGCGGCCAGTTTACTTCACTTGGATGGCTTGGGGAATGGGACCCCTTCTGCGCTCATGAATGAAATGCTGGCACTAGCGGAAGGGCATAGACCCTGCCTCCTGTTCGTGTGAGCTTTCTTGGAGCAGTTGCCAGAAGATATCCACATGCTGCTGGCCGATGGGGATTATAGTGACCTTCAGAGAGTCGTGGCCCTTTCTGCCATTCTTTGGCGGGTTGAGCAAGAAAGCGTGACATCCGCAGGACAGGTCACCAGATCCCACTCACAGCAGCAGGACAGTGCAACTCCAACATTAGACCGGTAGCAAGGTTGATTAAATCCATTGTCAGACCGCCAGTCGACCAGGAGACAACAGATGGTGTTTCTACCATCAACGATGGGGTGCAGAAGCTCGCTGCTGCCAATCTCCCTGTGAAGCTGGCCATCAAGACAGCCTTTTATATGTCTGGGATAAACATTCTGGCTGGCATTTCTTGGTGGATATAGGAGCTGAGATCAGCGTGCTTCCCCCTTTGGGCATGACACAGTAACAGAAAACACAGGTCATAAATGAAAGCCACACACTGCAGTACTATCCAGACATTTGGCATGTGTAGAATCCTGCTTCAGTTCAGTGATACTAAGTTCACATGGACATTCACATTGGCCACTACTGGGAGGTAATTTTCTCAGAGAACATGGCCTGCTGGTTGATCTAGAGGAGCAAAGGCTCGTTCATACTAACACTTTCCAGACCTTCACCCTAAGTGATGCCAAGCTGCCAGCCCTGTATTTAGACTCTTATACCCTTTCAGAGAAAGAATTTATCCAGTTGTTGGCAGAATTCCCCACAATAATTATGTCACAATTCACCTCAGTGATGCCGAAACATGGGGTGCAGCATCATGTATCAAATAAAGGGCCACCGTTGCATGCCCGAGCTTGCAGGCTCCCTCCAGATAAACTTTGTCTGGTCAAAGAGGAGTTTGAAAGGATAGAGGACATGGGTATTGTACAACAGTCCGATAGCTCCCGGGTATCCCTGCTCCACATGGTACGCAAGGCTACAGGCAGGTGGAGACCCTGCAGTGATTATCACAGGTTGAATGAGGTTACTGCACCACATCACTACCCGGTACTGCATTTACAGGACTTTATGTCCAACCTGCAGGGTCCCTGCAGCTCTTCCAAGGTGGACCTGGTCCGGGGGAATCATCAAATCCCAGTCCATCAGGATGACATTCCAAAAATGGCTATTATTACACCGTTTGGCCTTTTTGAATGCAGAAGAATAACTTTTAGGCTCAAGAACGCAGAGCAGACTTTCCAATATTTAATGGACAGAGTGGGACATGACCTTGACTTTACCTTCATATACCTAGACAACATACTTATCGCTAGATGCAGTCGTTAAGAACATCTGTCTCACCTGTGCAAGATTTTCACTCGTTTGAATGAGTTTGGGCTGAATATGAACCTGCCCAAGTGTCAATTCAACTTTCTGGCCCATAGAATCAACAAACTCAGAGCAAAGCCACTACCGGCGAAGGTCAATGAGATCTGGACATTCGCTAAACCCAGCACTGTTAAAGACCTCCAGGAGTTCATTGGAATAGTAAACTTTTATCACCAGTTTCTACCATCAGTGGCTTGTATCATGCACCCACTCTTTGCCCTGGTGTCGGCCAAGGCAAGGGATGTCACTTGGGATGAAGGATCATTAGCAGGATTCAAGAATGCCAAGGAATCACTGGCTAATGCTGCATTGCTGGTCCACCCAAGAACAGATGCATCCAGTACAGCAGTAGGAGGGGTGCTTGAACAGTACATCGATGGGCATTGGAACCCATTGGCTTTCTTTAGCAAGGTGCTCAGACTATCAGAACTCAAGAACAGTGCTTTTGATCGAGAATTGTTGGCTCTGTACCTAGCTATCAGACATTTCAGGTACTTTCTAGAAGGCAGGCATTTCACGGCTTTTACAGTCCACAATCCATTTATATTTGCCTTCACTAAGGTATTAGATCCATTGTCGGCTCATCAACAGAAGCATTTATCATATATTTCTGAGTTCACGACGGCCATCAAACACACCTAAGGAAAGACCAACGTAGTGGCAGATGCACTGTCTCGCCCGGCCATACAATCTGTGCAAACCTTAGCCCAAGGGGTGGATTATTTTGTGCTCGCGAAAGCGCCACAGGCAGACAAAGAAATTCCATGTTACAGAAGAGAAGACTCGAACCTGCAGCTGGAAGAAATTCTGGTCAGCCCAGGGGAGTTCAAACACCCGTGTGAAGTATCTACAGGTCGCCCTTGCCCAATCATTCCAGTGGCCTGGAGGTGGCAAGTATTTGACGCAGTACACAGTTTGGCATATCCATCAATCAGAATGACTGGCGGATGGTAGCCAACATATTTGTGTGGCATGGGCTTTGAAAACAGGTCAGCAATTGGGTGAAGACATGCACTTGTTGCCAGACATCCAAAATTCAGCAACACACGAAAGCCCCACCACAATCTTTTGAGCCAACATATCGGAGGTTTGACAACATACATGTGGACATTGTCGGCCCCCTGCCGATGTTATGTGGTTCCTGTTTTCTTCTCACTATAGAGGCAGTTCAACTGGCAGACATGACTACCAACACCTGCGCCAGGGCCCTCATTTCCACCTGGATAGCAGGTTTCAGTCTGCCAGCACATATCACATCTGATGGGTGCCCAATTCACATCAAGCCTGTGGTCAGCAATGAACACTTTGCTTGGAACCCAGGTGCACCACACAAATGCGTACCACCCACAATCCAACGGACTAGTAGAAAGGTTCCACAGGCATTTGAAATCATGCCATATGGCACATCTACAGGGACCTAACTGGGTTGAAATTGCTGTGGGTACTTTTGGACATATGAATGGCACCTAAGGATGATATAGATGCCTCATTGGCAAAGCTGGTCTATGCATGCCCCCGATGGTTCCAGCAGAATTTGTATCAGATTCACAAGGATGGGAAGAGATACCTGCAGTGGTCCTAAGCAAGCCTCTGCGAAAAGCTCAGTTCTTTAGCATCTGTACTGACATCTCAACATGGTCAGGCCAGGCCTTACATATTCCAGAACTTGCAGGACTGCAAGTACATTTTCATACAGAAAGGAACACACCTAGCACCATTCTAGCGTCCATTTGAGGTACTAAGACACAATTGTTCAATATACATTTTGGACTTTGGAGGCAAAGAGGAAGTTTTGACCACCTTAAACCTGCCCATCTGGATCTGGACCACCTTAAACCTGCCCATCTGGATCTCGGCTGCTTCAAACCTGCCCATCTGGATCTGGACCACCTCAAACCTGCCCATCTGGATCTGAGCCACCTGAAAACTGCCCATCTGGATCTGGACAGACTAGCCATGGTTCAGGCACCTCGGCTGAGAGGAAAGCCGCCCAAACAAAAATATATATAGATTTTGGGGATCCACAACAGGATTGTTGGCTCTGGGTGGGGAGTTGGAGGGGGTATCATGTGGTGACCCATTTTCAAGCAAGCGAACCGGATCCAAAAATTGCAGTTGTGCTGTGAAAAATGCAGGAAATTGACCTGCATCCAACACAGGTTTTTTATCTGGGGTGATGGCATTATTGACGTCACTTCTTGTCCATTTGACAGAAGCAGTGATGTATATAAGCCCAGCATGCAAGCCTGGAGGGGTCAGTGTTGCACTAGACTCCACAGCATGTGAATTGACTCCCCCTCGAATACATCAACTCGACAATGTGTACAGCAATTCCAGAACATGGAATCGGGTTCAAACTTTCAAAACATACATGTGTCATAGGTTAATTGGGGTATTTGAGTGGCACAGGCTCATGTGTTGGAAGGGCTTGTTACCATGCTGTATGTCTAAATTACTTTATTAAAGCAGGGCACAAAGAAAAATGTCAAGATATTCACATAAATTCAACAGGATATTGTGAAAAGGAAGTCATGTTTGATAAATCTATTGAAGTTCTTTGAAGAAGAAATAAATGCTACAGGTAAAGGGGAACCTGTGGATGAACAATACGAGGATTTGCAGAAGGCACAAAACAAAATGTCATGGCAGAGGAGGAGACATATTAGCTGGCTGAGAGAAAACAGAGGGAATAACTGGGAGCATTTCCGGTTGGGAAAATGCAACAAGTGGTGTGCCACTGTGCCATTTCAAGGTTTTATTATTGAGTTGGATTAATATTTCGTACAATGGATGATTGGCTGCAGATGACCACATTGCAGGGATGAAAGTTCATTGTAAAGAAGAAGCAAAGTGGCTAAACAGTGGCAACTTGGATTTCTATGTGTAATTATGGTTTCCCCAATACAAGGAGAATGTGGAGACTTTAGAAAGAGTATGGGTGTTTTTCCAAGGTGTTGCCTAATTTAGAAGTTTTTCTCTGGAGTGTAGGAGACAGTGGGACCACAAGATGGAGGAGTACAAAATTATGAGAGTCATTAATGGTGTGACAAGTCAAAATCTTTTCCCCAGGGCAACAACGTCACAAACTAGAGGACATTTGGTTAAGGTGATGGGTAAGAAATTTCAGGGAGATGTGCAGTCTAAATATCTTATACAAAGAGTGGTAGGTGCCTGGAATAGGTGCCAGGCATAGAGATGAAAGAAGAGACTTCAAGATGGACACATGAATATGAAGGATTTTTCATTTGATTTGGACATCATGTTCAGCATTGTTGTGAGGAACATAGGAACAAAGGAAGTAGGAACAGGAGTAGGCCAAAAATGACCCATCGAGCCTGCTCCGCCATTCAATACGATCATGGCTGATCTAATTTATGACCTAACTCCACCTACCTGCCATCTCCCCATATCCCCTAATTCCTCTATCATGTAAAAAATTTATCTAACCGAATTTTAAATATGTTTAATGAAGCAGCCTCAACCACTTCCCTGGTTAGAGAATTCCAAACATTCACTACTCTCTGGGAAAAACTATTTTTTCTCATCTCTGTCCTAAATCTACTCCCTCGAATATTGAGTCTGTGTCCTCTCGTTTTAGTTTCCCCGGCCAGCTCAAAATACCTTCGTACATCTATCCTATCCATAACCTTCATAATCCTATATTTTTCTTTAAGATCTCCTCTCATTCTTCTGAACTCGAGCGAATACAATCCTAGACGATTTAATCTTTCATCATAAGTCAACCCCTTCATCCCTGGGATCAACCTAATAAACCTCCTCTGGACCGTCTCCAAAGCCAGTATATCCTTCCTCAAATATGGAGACCAGAACTGGACACAGTACTCCAGGTGCGGTCTCACCAGTACCTTATACAGTTGCAACATTACCTCCCTACTCCTGAATTCAATTCCTCTAGCGATGAAGGCCAACATTCCATTTGCCTTCTTAATAACCTGCTGCACCTGCAACCTAACTTTTTGCGATTCTTGCACAAGCACTCCCAAGTCCCTCTGCACAACAGCATGCTGTAGTTTTTCACCCTTTAAATAATATTCAGCTCTTTTATTTTTCTTGCCAAAGTGGATAACCTCACACTTACTAACATTGTACTCCATCTGCCAGACCTTTGCCCACTCATCCAGCTTAACTATATCCCTCTGCAGACTCTCCACATCCTCATTACAATTTGCTCTTCCACTCAATTTGGCAAACTTGGCTACACCACATTTTGTCCCCTCCTCCAAGTCGTCAATGAAAATGATGACCAGTTGTGGGCCTAACACCGACCCCTGCGGCACCCCACATACCTGCCAACCTGAAAAACTCCCATTTATCCCGACTCTCTGCCTCCTGTCAGACAACCAATTTTCAATCCAGGCCAATATACTTACCTGGACTCTATTTTGCTGTAACTTACTGTTAAGTCTCTTGTGCGGCACCTTATCAAACGCTTTCTGGAAATCCAAATATACAACATCAACCTGTTCCCCTCTATCCAACGCACCCATTATATCCTCAAAGAATCCTAACAAGTTTGTCAAACACGATCTTCCCTTTCTAAAACCATGTGAACCCTTACGCTCCAAAAGTTTCACCATTTCATCTTTAATGACGGCTTCAAGCATTTTTCCAACTACAGACGTCAAGCTAATTGGCCGATAATTTCCAGTTTTCTGCCTACATCCCTTCTTAAAAAGTGGCGTGACATTTGCTGTCTTCCAGTCTGCCAGGACCTGCCCAGAATCCAAGGAATTTTGGTATATGACCACCAATGCATTAACTATAACTTCTGCCATTTCCTTCAGAACCCTTGGATGCATATCATCAGGACCAGGTGATTTGTCTGGCTTTAGTCCCATTAGTTTCTCCATCACTACTTCCTTTGTAACAACTATTTTATCAAGGCCCTCCCCAACATTCACATCCTTAACTCCGTACTTGGGCATGCTGAGCGTGTCTTCCACCGTGAAGATTGACACAAAATATTTGTTCAATACCTCGGCCATTTCTTCATTTTTTGCTACCAGTTTTCCTTTCTCATCCTCCAAGGGTCCTATGTTAACTCTGGCCTCCCTCTTCCATTTTATACATTTATAAATTTTTTTGCTTTCTGTTTTTATATTTTGTGCCAATTTACTTTCATAATCCTTTTTCCTATTTCTTATTACCCACTTTGTAACCCCTTGTTGTTTCTTAAAGTTATCCCAATCTTCCAGTTTCCCACTGCTCTTTGCAGCTTTGTACACCTGCGCCTTCAATTTTATACTCTCCTTTATTTCCTTTGTTAACCACAGTTGATTTTTCCCTCCCTTGCTGCCCTTTTTCCTGACCAGAATATATCTTTGTTGAGCATTACAAAATATTTATTTGAAAATATTCCACTGTTCCTCAACTGTTTCATCAATTAGCCTGTGCTCCCTGTCCACTCTGCCCAATTCCTCCCTCCTCCTATGTTAGTCACCCCTGTTTAAGCATAATATATTAATTTTAGATTTAACTATTTCCCCTTCCATCTGAATAAGAAATTCAATCATACTATGATCGCTATTTCCCAGATGGTCTCTGACTATTACATCATTTACTCTACCTATCTCATTGCACAACACTAGATCCAGGAGAGCACTTCCTTTTGTGGGTTCCTTAACATGCTGCTTAAGAAAGCTATCGCGGATGCATTCTATGAAGTCCTCTTCCAGACTCCCACGACCAACTTGATTTTCCCAATCTATGTGGAAGTTAAAGTCCCCCATGACTACTGCCGTATCATTATTACATGCCTCACTTATCTCTCTATTTATTTCCTGTGCCACTAAACTATTGTTATTTGGTGGGCAATAGATAACACCTACCATTAATTTTTTCCCTTAGTTATACTTTATCTCTACCCAAATGGACTCAACATTATGCTCTTTGGATCTTATATCATCCGCCTGGAGCTCATCTTTGATTAAGAGTGCAACTCCACCTCCCTTACCATCCTATCTATCTCTTTGCACCAGTCTGCTACCCTTGAAAGTTTATTTTCCATTTAGGGTCACCTTGTAGCCATGTTTCCGTGATGGCTACCAAATCATAGGCATGGGTACCGATTTGCGCCTCAAGTTCACTAACCTTATTTCTAATACTGCGGGCATTCAGATAAAGTGCCCTGATGCTCTTTGTCCTTTTAATATCTAGTGACTTCTGTAACCTTTTCTTTTGATTTTTCTGCCCACTATTTTACTTTGTAATTTTCTTAACACTATCATTGACCCGAAAACTCACTGCACCATCTGATTTTTTACTTTCTCCTCCCAACATTACTTTTCCTATTTTACTTTTCCTGGCCATTACTTTATCTTCCCTACCCTTTTCCCTATCACTCTGGTTCCCATACCCCTGCCAAATTAGTTTAAACCTTGCCCCACTGCTGCACCAAACATACTTGCCAAAATGTTGACACCTTTTGGATTTAGGTGCAACCCATCCCTCTTGTAAAGATCATGCCTTCCCCAAAAGAGATCCCAATGATCCAAGAAGCCAAATCCTTGCCTTGTACACCAGCACCTCAGCCACACGTTCATTTTCCTTATCCTTACATTCTTTTCATCACTTGCCTTTGGAACAGGTAGTAATCCCGAGATCACCATCCTAGCGTTCCTGTCTTTCAGCTTTCGTCCCAGCTCACTGTAATCCCTTTTCATTACCTCCTCCCTTTTCTTGTCAATGTCATTTGCACCCACATGTACCAAGACATCAGTGTCGACTGAAGAGACTGCTCCTGTTCTGTATTGTTCCGTGTTCCACATAAAGGGATAGATCCAGTTAAGTAAGTGGATAAAATCTTGGAAATATAATTGTGGTAAACCTCTGTAAGTTATGATTGGCTGCTGCCGGCTGGACATGCCTCCCAAGACCGATCCTACCCATAGTCCTTTGCATGCTCCCCATTTCACTCTGCCTTGATCAGTCAATGAGGTTGACAGCTTTTCCAGTCTATAGTTAATAAAAGTCTATCAATTTCACAATTTCAGTTTTTTGTGATTATTAATAGTGGATCAATTTTATTAACTATAAATTTTCAAAAGAGATGGAGCAGTACCTGAAACCCAACATAGACGCTTGATCTTCTCACTCCCCAAACATATTCGAACTCTAGCTAAACTGTTTTGAAGACTTCCTGATGGTGGCCTCATATGTTATCACAATAGTTGAAAACCAAACTGAGGGTACTCTCCTCTTGAGTCGAACCCCTGGTATTCCCGATGATCAACAATCCCAGCTTGTCGACAGAGGCCATGGGGATACTGAAGGCCCAGTATCACAGGAAGATAAATTAGGTCTACACCAGGCACATCCTGGCCACCAGAAAGTAGCGACCTGGTGAATCAAGCGTCAAGTACCTGCAGACCCTCCCAAACCAATGCAGAGCATGTGACTTCAAGGCCATGATGACCGCCCAGAACGCTAAGGACCTCATCCGAAACACTTACCTGGCTGGCATCTGCTCCAGGTACATATAGCAGAGATTCCTAAAACAAAAGGTACTTGATCTACAGAGGGCAATTGAACTGGCAGAGTGCTGGGGGTGGCCGTCCAAAATGCAGATGAGTACTCGGCCACCTCTTGGTCACTGCAGGTGCTGGTACCTTGGGATGGGAGATCATCCCACACCATGAGCGACTGTTCACTGACACCATCCCACTCTTCTAGTGACCTGACCTCAGCCGCTGTTGCGGGTAATCAACCCAAATATTACTTCTGTGGGCAGAGTAAACACCCAAAGAAATGCTGCCCTTCCAAGAAGGCAGTATGTGCTAGGTGCAGAAATAAGAACATTCTGCCAAAGTCTGCCAGTCCAAACCATTCACGAAACGTAGCAGTGCTGTGTGAGGCCACAACTTACAAGATCACAAGGCAAATCTCTGTAAATTTCTCCAGTCAGCAAAGCGCCTGAACTTTATTTATAACGAGGATAAATTGTGTTCCAGACAGCATGACTACTCATCCTTGACTAGGTGGTTGAGAACAGCTTCATTGGCCGCAACCCTTATCCCATGCATCTGTGGCTGGAGCTACCTCTACTAATACTCTCAAAGCATTGAAAAAATGTCTAGGGTTCTTCTCATACTACACTCATTGAGTCCTCAACTATGCAGACAAGGTTCGCCCATTGGTCAAAGCCACTGCATTCCCCCTGCTGTCAGAGGTCCAAGGTGTATTTGACTGTATCAAGGATAATATCGCCAAGGCAACCATGCATGCTATAGTCAAGTCCACACTGTTTCAAGTGCAAAGTGGTCATCCGACTACTTACAACTATGACATCCTCTACCGGCCTGGCAAATTTAACGAGCCACCGGACGTTCTGTCCCATGGGACTTGTTCCAATGTTCAAATGGAGAGACTGTACACCCTCCATAATAAACTCAGTCACCCCCGGAGTGACCAGTTTTTTTCCATTTTATTAAAGCTTGAAACCTACCATACTCCACTGAGGAAGTCTGGACAACCACTAAAAACTGATAGGTGTGCAATAAATGCAAACCACCATTTTTCTGACCAGATACAGAATACCTGATCAAAGTTACCCATCCCTCTGAGCGCCTAAGCATTGCTTTCAAGGGGCCCCTCCCTTCCTCCAACCAGAATGTCTTCTTTCTTACAATCATCGACGAATAATCCTGTTTCCCTCTCACCATCCCCTGCCCAGACATGACCATGGCTACATTTATCAAAGGCATCTGGACCATCTTTAGGACTTCATTCACAACAACTGGGGGACCTCATTTATGAGTGATGAGCTGTGGCAATACCTGCTGCCCAGGGTGCATCACCATGAGCATTACCACCAGCTACAATCTAGAGGGACTGGGCACGTGGAAAGCGAGAATGCCATGGTCTGGAAAACCATCTTGGCACTGAAGTCACATGAACTTCCAGTCTCCCAGTGGCAAGAGGTCCTTCAAGTACATTCCATTCCTTTTGGTCACTTTTATATATGGCCACTAATAAAACACCTCATGAACAGATTTTGTTTTCCTTTCAGAAGTCTGTGTTAGGGTCTAGGCTACCCACCTGGCTTACCTCCCCAAGACTGGTCCTGCTTCGAAAGCACACCCATTGGTCGAGAGAGTCCGCCTTCTACATGCTAATCCCCAGTATGTCTACGTTGTCTTCCCTAATGGGCGCAAGGACACAGTCTCGATTTGAGAACTGGAACCATTGCGCACTACTCCAACCACCACTGACCACCAACAGACACTCCTCCCTCCCCGCCCCCCCCTCCCCATTGCTACCTTAGGGTAGCCTACGGCTGACCACTCTACACCCCTGGATACTGTTGTCACCCATGATCCACCAGCAGCACACTCCCTTACCCACTTACCTGTTCCCCTCCACCAACAAAATGTAACGGGTGATGACAGGCCAGCACCACAGGCTGCTCAGGCCATTATGGCAGCGCCCCAAACATAACCATCGCTCACTGTGGCAAAGGAGACCCCCTGACAGACTTAATCTGTAAAATATATGTAGAGTATGTATATTTGTTTCATTTTCTTTTCTTCTCACCCTGCAGGATTCTTGTTGAAAAGGATGGGTGAATGTGGTAAACCACTTTTATGCCATGATTGGCTAGACACGTCTCCCGAGACTGGCCTTTGCGTGCTCCCCATTTCACTCTGCCTCGATCAGTCAATAAGGTTGGCGGCTGTTGTAGTCTATAGTTAATAAAAGACTGATAGTTTCACAATTCTAGTCATTTGTGATTATTATGGTGCATCCAAGAATATAAAGTGAAAAACATGAAATTGTCCACTTTGGCTGGAAAAAATATGGAAGGAAGCTAATTATCAAAATTATATGAGATTGTAAGCTCCGAAATGTTGAGGGATCTGCTGAATTTACAAGCAGCCATGATGCAGTGTGCGCAAATAATTAGGAAAACTAACTAAAATGTTATTGTTCATTGCAAGGGGAACAGAATAGAAAAGAAAGGAAATAATGTTTGAATGAAAAATAGGTAAAGGTGAAACCACATCTGGAGTACAACATATAATACTGATCTTCATATTAATTTGTCAGAAGCATTTCAGACTAAATCCTATTCATTCTTTGAAGAATGGTTGGACAGGTATGACTTGTCTCTGCTGGACTTGAGAAGAGTGAGAGTGCATTTGGTTAAAACATATTTGATTCTGAGGTGTTTTGACAGTTGCGGCGGAAGCATCCAAAAATAAGAGGTTGCCCAATTAAGATAGATGAGGTAAATTGTTATCTCTCACAGATCATTTGTAAGAGCAGTGGAAGCAGAAACATTGAATTTTTAAGGCAGAGTAGATAGATAATTGATAAGGAAGGGGGCAGAATGTTATCAGGAACAGTCAAGATGCAAAGTTGAGATTATTATCAGATCAACTGTGATCTTATTAAATAGAAGCATAAGGTCAAGGGTTGACACACAAATAAAACTGCGGCTGCTGGAATTTTGAACAGAACAATGAGAAACAGGTTGCTCACTGGGTCAGGCAGCATCCATAGAGAGAAATAGATAGTCAATCTCAGAATTTATTGTCACGCACAAGTCACAAAATTCAGAATTTTGCGACAGCGTCACAGAGCAAACATTCAATAGAGCACAAAAAGTAAGGCGGTGTCATTTATTGAGGGAGAGTTGGAGGAGGGGCGAACACCTTGTTGATTAGTGTGGGTGTGTTTCTTTTTTCAATGCATGTCGATGATTTAGATGATGGACTGAATAGTTTTGTGGTGAGGTTTGCAGGTGACACCATGATGAGTGGACAAGGAGGAAGTGACGAAGAAATCGAAAGGTTGAAGCGAGAATTTGACAATTTCGGAGAGTGGGCACAGAAAAGGCAGAGGAGATACAATGTTGAGAAATGTACAGTTGTAGACTTTGGAAGAAATAATATCAGGCAAATCATTATTAAAATGTGGAGAAAATGCAAAATTCGAAAGTTCAGAGGGACTTGGGGATCCTCGTGTAGGATACCCTAAAGGTTAACAACCCGTCTAGATTGGCAGTAAAGAAAGCAAATGCTATGTTGGCATTCATTTCAAGTAAAATAGTGCACAAGAGTAAAAAGGTGTTAATGAGGCTCTATGGGACACCATTTGGAGTACTGGGTGCAGTTTTGGGCCCCTTATCTTCTAAGGGATGCATTGATGTTGGGGAGAGTTCAGAAAAGATTCACGAGGGCTAACAGATGTGCAGTGTTTATCGGTGCTGTGTATGGGGAGGCTCCCTGCCAATTGCTGGTGATCACATGACCTTCCTGCCTGAAACTCATTCGGAAGTCACACCACCCGTCAGTACATGGTGTACTCTGTTTCACTCAAAGTTCCAAAGTTATAGACAATGTTACAAACTTCAGGTAGAATGTCAGCGAAGATTGGGCTCAGACCACTTGTCAGTGTACACCTGCCATTGGCTGGTTCAAATCATTTGGCGTTCTTATTGGCTAGACCCATGTATTTAGCACCAGCATAGAGAACACTTGCTCTCTCTCTCTCTCTCCCTCTCTCTCTCTCTCTCTCTCTCTCTCTCCCTCTCTCTCCCTCTCTCTCTCTCTCTCCCTCTCTCTCTCTCTCTCTCTCTCTCTCTCTCTCCCTCTCTCTCTCTCTCTCTCTCTCTCTCTCTCTCTCTCTCTCTCTCTCTCTGCCTTGTTGCTGTTGCAGATGTCGCTTGGAAGGGTCATGGGTGAGGTGCACACTGCACTGAAGCTGAGCTGTGATATTACTACTGCTCAAATTGCTATAGATTAATACTAGGAGTAGAGCTGCCGATCTCAACTGATCAGGGGTCCGAAGACATGAGAACACCCTTGTGGGTACAGTGGTACCAGATGCACCTCCCTTTATTCAGGGGTCCGGAGGCTGTGTATCACCCTTGCTTATAAGGTTCACATGAATGCATCATTTGTGTAAATTAATACTTGTATTCTGTCTAACATTCGTCCCCGTTTGTTTGCTGATACAATCAGTTGCCACGCTCCTTTATAAATTATGCATGTATATTCCCATGCTTCCTTATAAATTGTGCACATGTGTTCCCACACTTTCTTATAAATTGTGTGTGTATGTTCCCACACTCCCTTATAAATTATGCATGTATATTCCCATGCTCCCTTATAAATTGTGCACGTGTTCCCACACTTTCTTATAAATTGTGTATGTATGTTCCCACACTCTCTTATAAATTTTGTGTGTATGTTCCCACACTCTCTTATAAATTGTCTGTGTATGTTCCCACACTCCTTTATAAATTATGCATGTATATTCCCATGCTCCCTTATAAATTGTGCACATGTGTTCCCACACTTTCTTATAAATTGTGTATGTTCCCACACTCTCTTATAAATTTTGTTTGTATGTTCCCACACTCTCTTATAAATTGTGTGTGTTTGTTCCCACACTCTCTTATAAATTTTGTGTGTATGTTCCCACACTCTCTTATAAATTGTGTGTGTATGTTACCACACTCCCTTATAAATTGTGTATGTTACCACATCCCCTTATAAATTGTGTGTGTTTGTTCCCACACTCTCTTATAAATTTTGTGTGTATGTTCCCACACTCTCTTATAAATTCTGTGTGTTTGTTCCCACACTCTCTTATAAATTGTTTGTGTATGTTACCACACTCCCTTATAAATTGTGTATGTTCCCACACTCTCTTATAAATTGTGTGTGTATGTTACCACACTCCTTTATAAATTGTTTGTGTTTGTTCCCACACTCCCTTATAAATTGTTTGTGTATGTTACCACACTCTCTTATAAATTGTGTGTGTATGTTCCCACACTCTCTTATAAATTGTGTATGTATGTTCCCACACTCTCTTATAAATTGCCTCTCTTCTTAATTGTTGTGTTAATATAGTTATGTTTGATTGCAAACCCTTCTGTCCAGACTCGTCTCTCTTTTAACCCATCGAACCTGACACTTTCTCAATAAAACAATTGGTTCTTGGACTGTATTCATTGGTGTATAGAAGAATGAGAGGGGATTTCATAGAAACATTTTGAGTGCTGAAAGGATTATAGACAGAGTAGATATGAATAAGTTGTTTCCTTGGTGGGTGAGTCCAGGACAAGAGGGCACAGTCTTTGCATTAGAAGGTATCCATTTAAAACAGAGATGAGGAGAAATTTCTTTAACTTGAGGTTTGTGGATTCATGGAGTTCGTTGCCACATACAGCTGTGGAGGCCTGATCATTGAGGGAGTTTAAGGAGGAGATTGATAGCTATCTAATTAGTCAAGATATCAAGAGATATAGGGAAAAAGCTGGATATTGGAACAAGATGGGGAAATAGTTTAGGTCATGGTGGAGTGGCAGAGCAGGATCTATGTGCTGAATGGCCTACTTCTGTTCCTTTATCTTGTGATCTTGTGAATCTGTTGGCAGCGGGGAAGAAGCTGTCCCTGTGCCACTGAGTGCTCATCTTTAGGTTGCTATACCTCCTTCCCGATGGTAACAGAGTGAAGAGGGCATGTCCTGGGTGGAGGGGATCATTCAGGATAGAGGCCTGCTTTTTTTAAGATGCCACCTCATATAGATATCCTCAATGGAGTGATGTCTGGTGTCTGTGATGTCGCAGGCCTAGTCAACAACCCTCTGGAGCTTTATCTTGTCCTATGATTTGGCATCCCCATACCAGTCAGTAATGCAACCATCCAGAATGCTCTCCACAGAACATCTGTAGAAGTTTACGAGAGCCTTTGGTGACATATCAAAGTAGAGCCACTCACAAACTTTCTTTGTGATGGTATCAACATGGAGGCTCCAGGACAGATCCCCAGAGATGCTAACACCCAGGAATTTGAATTTCTTGACCTTCTCCACTACTGAGCCCTTGATGAGGACTGGGTCTTGATCCCCTGACTCCCTTTCAGATTTAGACCTTGAGTCTCCATCCAATGCAACACCATTTTAACTCCACACCCCACTGCCACATTGATACGTCTATCCATGGCCTTGCATACATCTCGCAAAGTGGAGTAACAACACCTTATATTCTCTCTTGGCGATATCCAACCAGACAGTATCAATATAGATTGATTCCACTTGATCTGTAGCCTTCCTGCAGCAAATTGTGCTTTGTTCCCCATGAATGCATCTCAATTCTCCCCCCTCAGTTCATGAACATCTCAGGCAGATGGCCGATTCACTACAAGATCTCCCTGCAGGGATCACCTCTTCTGTGCAAAATCACTGCAGATTTCCTTCACCTGTCTGACACCACTTTGAAATTCCTGAAACAAATATGAGGAGCTCAACGATATCCTTAGTGGCTAATTCTGTCAGCCATAGCATTGACTTCCTTTTATAACAAAGCCCACTGAATCCTTCATCCAAACTAGGAATTCTCTGCCTTTCCACTGCAAGCTCATCTTAACCATAAGACCCTCATACCCAATTAACTGTTGATTAACTTCCCTTTCTGACTATTAAATGTATTGAGATTGTTGGCAGCTCTTTAATTTCATGTAATATTTATATCTGTCATTATCAACACCCCCTCTCAAAAATGACCTTTCCAGGTGAAGAGCCCAGGCCCAAAGTGTTGACTGTCCTTTACTTCCTATAGATGCTGTGTGACCTGGCGAGTTTCTCCAGCACTTTTCAGATTTCAGATTTATTGTCAGAGTATACACATGACATCATAGACAACCCTGATTCTTTTTCTTGCAGGTAAAGCAGAATTACCACTAATTGGTAGTGTGAAAAAAGAATTGTACCGTACATAATATACATATGTAAACAAATAAATACAAGTAAACAATCTGACTGTGCAATATAGAGAGTAAAAAAAAAACAATAGAGCAAATGTAAGAATCCTTAAATCCCTGATTGAGTTGGTTGTTGAGGAGTCTGATGGGTGGAGGGGGAAGCAGCTGTTCCTGAACCTGGGGGTGTGAGTCTTGTGGCACCTCCACCTCTTTCCTGATGGCAGCAGCGAGAACAGAGCGTGTGCTGGGTGGTGTGGGTCTTTAGTGATTGCTGCTGCTTCTCTGATGGCAGCGTTCCCTGTAGATATATTCAATGGCAGATAATGTTTTACCTGCCAAATCGCAGGACAAGATAAAGCTCCAGAGGGTTGTTGACTCGGCCAGTGACATCACAGGCACCAGACATCACTCCATTGAGGATATCTATATGAGATGGCATTTGTTTTACCTGATGTCCTGGCCTTTGTCCACTAACTTTTACAGGGCTTTACCCTCAGGAGTATTAGTGTTCCCATACCAGAAAGTGATTCTGCTGGTCAGCATACTTTATTCCACACATCTGTAGAAATTTACCAGGGTTTCTGAGGTCATTCCAAACATACGCAAACTCCAGAGAAAGTTGAGGCATTGACGTGTATTCTTCATTCTGCCATTAGTGTGTTGGATCTAGGAAAGATCATCTAATATGGTGACTCCCAAAAACTTAAATTTCCTCACTCTCTCCACCTCTGATTCCCCCCCCCACCCCCCCCCCCCCCATGATCACTGGATCTGCACACCTTTGGCTTTTCTTTCCTGAAGTAAACGATCAGCTCCTCGGTTTTGGTGACATTGAGTGTGAGGTTGACATGAGTGCACCAGTCAGCCAAATTTTCAGTCTCCCTCCTGACTTATCATCTTTTTTATACAACCCACTACCATGGTATCATCAGTGAATTTGTAGATGGTGTTCTTATCATTCTGAGCCACACGGTCATGGGTGTAGAGCGAGTAGAGCAGGGGGCTAAGATCGCAGCCCTGTGGTGCTTCAATACTGATGAAGATTGTGGAGGAGATTTTCTTATCAACCTTCACTGATTGTGGTCAGGAGGTGAGGAAATCCAGGATCCAATTGCACAGTGTGTTGTTGAGACCCAGGACCTGGAGTTTGATTGTGGATGATTGTGTTAAATGCTGAACTGTGGATGATAGCAAGCATCCTGATGTATGCACCTTTGCTGTCTTGGTGTTCCAGGGCACTGTGTAAAGCCAGCAAGATGGTGTCCAGCATAGACCCGTTGCTGCAATAGGTGACATGAAATGGAGCCCTGTCGCTGTTCAGACGGAAGCTGATATTCCAGCCTTTGAAAATATTTAATCACTGTTGATCTGAGGGCCAAGTGACCACATTCATCTTGTTTACCGATATGATTGATGTGTGTTTGATGTTGAAGATGTTCACAAATACATTAGCATAGATTTTTAATAGTCAGCCAGATACTTCTTCCGGACTGGATGCTTTCCTGAGATTCATTCTCCTGAAGACAGCCCGCACGTCATACTCTTCCATTGAATTTGTGTATTGAACTCAACCCAAGTGTCTGCAGATTTTCTTGTTTACCTCATTTTCACTTCCAAAACAAGAGCAACCCTTTCTTGAAAAACTATACTGCCACTAAAGTCCTTGAGTGTTGGGTTTCAGATATATGCCCATCTGATTTTCACACCTGACAAAACTTTCACGAAAGTCACCATTAACATCCAAAATGATTGTCCTTCTCCATTGTCAAAATTATTTGAAAAAGACAACTATAATCATGGTCCTTCAATGCCATCATCATCTGGTTAAATGAGATAATATCAGACACTTCTATTTTATTCTGCTTCCTGTTGCCAGAAACACTGTTGTAATTAGGGACTCACCAGGATCTAATGATGTCCAGTTGTTTTATTGTATCCACATGCAGCCCCCTGGTAATTTGTACTGAAAACAGGATGGTGATTCTACCCAGCTCTAACCTGTCACTGCCACTTTTCATCCTACACTTACACAATGAATGTTGATGCCTTCGGGAGTACTGTGGAACACAAGGATCTTGGTGTAAAAGTCTAAAGGCCTGAGAAGTTGGCACCTCAGGCAAATACATTCTCAAGAAGGCATAGCTGCCTTAATTGCCAAGGGAATGGAAGAGCAGGAAGGTTAAGTTGCAGCTTCATAAAGCAATTTGTCGAGCCACAGCTAGAGTACCGTGTCCAGCTACAGTTGCCAAAATACAGGAAAGATGTGGTTGTCCTAGAGAGATGCAGAAGAGTTGTCAAGTCAAGTCAAAGTTATTGCCAACTGAACAAGTACAACCTGACCAAACAGTGTTCTCTGGTCCTCGGTACAAAACACGCAGACACACAACCAGATATCTCACACATACAGACAAACAATACACATGCAAAGCAAGTCCTTGTATATAGAGATAAATAAATAGATAATGTTTTGTGAATATGAGAACCTCAGAAGAGTAGAGTGAGCAGTTCCTTTGGTCATTCAACTTCTGTTCTTTTATCTTATGATCTTGTGATTATGGCAACTTGACATTTTGACAACTCTTTGCAAGAGCTTGGTATGGCAGCTACAAAGGGAGGATTATCAGAGGATCGTCAAAAGGACTGAGAAGATCACTGGGGTCGTCTTTTCCTTTATTGATAGCATTTGCTGGGATGGGTTTCGTTAGGACTGAAAGAATTATGGAAGAACTTTTGCATCTGGAACACAGTATCTTTGACCCATCAAGAAAGAGGTACAGGAGCAAAAGGCTGGGAAAAAGTTTCTTCTTGCAAGCTGTGAGATTGATGAAACTGGATATATCATTCCAAAATACTTATATATATTTATTTAAATTGTATCTTTATTTATAAATATGATTATTATGAGGTGTGTGTGTGTGTGTGTGTGTGTGTGTGTGTGTGTGTGTGTGTGTGTGTGTGTGTGTGTGTGTGTGTGTGTGTGTGTGTGTGTGTGTGTGTGTGTGTGTGTGTGTGTGTGTGTGTGTGTGTGTGTGTGTGTGTGTGTGTGTGTCTGCATGCGCACAGATACTGTGAACTGGAGAAAGTCTGTTTAGTCCGATTGTATATTTGCAGTCGGATGCTAACAAACTTGAATGACCGTTTCAGTTTGCATGTTCAACCTTCAGTATAAATGAGCAGAAAAAGTATCATCCAACTGGATGTATGAAATTGTTTTTGTGTAATGAAGGATTTTCATGTCTGTTCCTTGGAACCAACATTAACCAATCCAAAAAGAATGCTAATCAATAAGATAATAAAAATCCATCACTGCTGCAATATGTCTGCACATTTGACATTAATTACATCTGTAGAACAGGAAAAATTGTTGGCATCAGCAGCATCAGGAGACAAACCAGCCCATCATGAGCTCTCCTTTCCTTCTGCATCAGGAAAGAAATAACATAGTCCATTAATATCACAAGAGCAAGAGCAGTAGCACAGAAAAGATGGGCCAAATGGCCTGCTCCATCTTTGTGTTTATGGAAATGAATTGAGGTGATCCAGTGGTTGAGCTCTCCACCAACCATCGAGTGATGTTATTCTAAAAAGGAGTATAGTATCACCTCGTCAACTTGTGCCGCCACTTTGAGAGACAACATACTTGTCTGCCATATTTCTCTGCTCTACAACACTCTTCTGGACATTGTGTATATCCTCCCCTGGCTCAACATCAAACAATGCATTGCTTCACACAGTTCAGCATTAAATTCCATCTGCCATTCCTTGGTCCATTTCGCATTTGATCTCGATTCTGTTGTACCCTTAGACAACCTTCTTCCCTGTTCACCAAAACATCAATTTTGGTGTAATTTACAACTTACTAATCATACCGCCCATCTCTTTCAAATCGTTAACATAAATGATAACTGACAGAAGATTCTGACCCTGATCACCACTGTCGCAGCCGTCCAATTCGAGAAACAACTTTCATAACCACCTTCTGTCTCCTTCCACAAAGCATGTTTTGTATCTAATCAGTTAGCTCAGTCTGCATTGCATGTGATCTAACCTTCTGGACTAGCGTACCATGAAGGACTCTATCAACTACTCTGCCATCATCAAACTATGATTTATGAGATGATATCCCATGTAGAAAATAATGCTGACTCTTCAATTTAATTCCCCTATTAATGAAGCCCAACATACCATAGGCCTTCTTAAATATCCTATCAACTTACACGGCAACTTTGAGAGATGTATGGATTTGGACCCCAAAGTCCCTCTGTTTATCCACCATCCTAAATAACCTAACATTAATCCTGTACTCAGCCTTCTGGTTTGCCCTTCCAAAATGCATCACTTCACATTTATCCGGATTGAACATCTGCCACTTTTCTGTCTATATCCTTTTGTAACCTTCAACAACCTTCAGGACCATACACAATTCCTCCAACATTCAAACTATCCACAAACCAGATTAGGGTTGTCTATGATGCAGGAATCAGGTTCAATTACATCCACCAGAGACTACTAGAGCAAGGTAAGCTCAGTCTGCGGAGGACGGTTGAATTGCCAGGCATACTGGAGGTGGCCTTTCATAACATGGAAGCCTACTCAACTGACAGCGTGACTGGCTTGTGGTGGCCTGGGAGCCACCAACTTGAGACACGCTGCCACCATCACATTCAGCCAGTGATTCCACCACAACAGCAATATGCCACGAGTGCCTAACACTGCTACCACCATGTCATGCCAGTGATCTGACCACACCCACTGTACTCTGTGAGCACCCAAGGATATGCTGCCCAGTTAACGATGCGGTTTGCTCCAGCATGGGAAGAAAGGGCATTATGCTAAGGTGTGCAGATCAAAACCATCCCTCCCTTACAGTGCCGTATGTGGGGTGTGGGAGCTGCAAACTTGGATGCCACCATCCCCAGGAGCTAGTGGTGCCATGTATGAGTGATGGAGGCTGCCATCTTTGAGATACAGCAGCACCGCATGTGGGCCGTGGGAACCGCCTTCTTGGATACTTCCATCTTCCAACTCAACACTCGAACTCTCTGTCACAGCGACAAGCAGTGATCCGACATTGGCTTCCATCACACTTGACCAGAGCAGTCCCCATCATCTTGCCAGACTGATGATGGACATTCAGGTAAATGGCCAAGTGACCACTTGCCTGTTCGATAGAGGGATTACAGAGAGCTTCATCTTCCCCGATATAGTGCAACGCTATTTCCTCATTGTAAGACCAGTAAGCCAAAAAGTCTCCTTGGTCTCAAGATCTCATATGGTGGATATCTGCGGCTACTGTGTAGTGACTCTAACTGTGTGGGGCACAGACTATAAAAACTTTAAACTTCTAGTGATGTCACAGATCTGTGCTGCTGAGCTACTGGGACTGGATTTTCAATGTCACCTTAAAAGTGTAATGATGGAGTATGATGGGCCCCACCACCCCTTATTTTCTACAACCAGCAGTTTTAAAATCACCCACTGCGCTCCACTGACCCTTCAGCCCCCTCCCCTACTGCACACAGCCAACAACCTGATCACCTATTGCGCACAATCCACCCATCTCCATCCTCAAAATCACTCCTTCATCATTGATCATCTCCTCCAAAAGTAGTCAGTACAGTGCCTGCGAAAAGGCCTTTAGTAGGGCAGACGTGCAGCAACTTCTCAATGAGCAATGGGGAAAAAAGCAGGATTGTTATAGACTACAGTCAGACCATTAACAGGTACATACAATTGGACGCATACCCCCTTCCCTGTATATCTGATATGGTGAACCTAATCGCACAATATCGGGTCTTCTCTACCATCAACCTAAAATTGGCATACCATCAGCTCCCCATCTGCCTGGAGGATCATCCATACACTTGGGTTCAAGGTGGATGGCCCTATCTATCATTTCCTGACAGCTCCCTTCGGCATCATCAACGGTGTCTTGTTCTTCCAATGGGAAATGGACCGCATGGTAAATCAGTATCAGCTGCAGGCCACATTTCTGTACCTTGGAAACGTCACCATCTGCAGTCAGAGCCTGAAGGATCTTCAAAAATTCTTTCACCGCCAAGCTCCTTAGCCTCATGTACAATAAGGCCAACTGCGTATTTTGCTTTGCTGCCACACTTAACTAGGTGGGCAGACCCGTCACTTTCTTTTCCTGCAACCTCCAAGGCCCTGAAATTTGACACTCCTCTGTCAAGAAGGAGGCCTAAACTATTGTCAAGGCCATATGGTACTACCTGGCCAGCAAACTATTTACCCTGCTAACCAACCAACGTGCAGTTGCGTTCATGTTCAATAACCAGTAGTGAGGCAAAATCAAGAATGGCAAGATATTGAGGTGAAGAACTGAACATTCCACCTACAATTACAATATCTTACGATATCAAAAATCAACAAGCCCCCAGATGCTCTATCCCACAGAACCTGTGCCAGCACACAGATTGACCGCTTGTAAGCCCTTTCCAATGATTTCTGCCACACCGGAGTCATCAGGTTCTTCCACTTTGTCAAAATCTGCAACCTGTCTTACTCCATCAAAGAGATCATGTCGATGACCCAAAGCTGCCAGGTGTGCGTGGAGTGCAAACCATACTTCTACCAGCCAGACAGAGCACAGTTGATAAAGATCATCCGCCCCTTTGATCGCCTGAGTGTCGACTTCAAAGGACTCCTCCCCACCACGGACCACAATGTCATTGATGAGTACTCCCATTTTCCGTTTGCCAACGCCTGCCCTGACATGACAGCTGCCAGAGTCATCAAGGCTTCCACAGTCATCAATCTCTATGCAATCCCTTCAACAAACAATGTTCCTAGTGACTGGGGTCCTCATTTATGAGGCTGCACTATTCCCTGCTGGCTAGAGGCATCGTCATGAGCAGGACCACCAGCTACAATCCCTGGGGAAATGAGGAGGTGGAAAGAGGGAATGCTACAGAATGGAAGGCTGTCTTTTAGCCCTGCGGTCTGGGGTCTCCCAGTCTCCTACTGGCAAGAGGTCCTTCCTTCAGCGCTCCACTTCATCAGGTCCCACCAATGCCACACTGCATGAACATATGTTTTTCTTTCCCAGAAAATCGATGACAGGGACCATGTTGCCAGCATGCCTGACATCCCCAGGGCTGGTCCTACTCCAGAAACATGTGAGGAGTCACAAGTCTGACCCACTGGTCAAAAGGGTCCACCTCCCTCCACGTCAACCTCCAATATGCATATGTGGGGTACCTCGATGGGCATGAAGACCTGACGCCCCATCCCTCACCACTTATGATGCACCAGGACTATGGCACATTCCCTTGGGCCCAGCAAATGACAATCCAGACATGTCACCACGCACTCCCCAGCTCAATGCCGACAATCCAGACTGTCTTGGACTCCATTGCTGCGCTGCAGTCACAGCCGGTACTACAACAGTCTAAGATGAAAAACAAAATTCCTGAAAGATTTAATTTGTAATTGTATTATCAACACTTAACTCCCCCGGACTCTTTTAAAAAACAAGGGGTGAATGTGGTAAACCACTGTATATATGCATTTATCAGTCTGGGCACTCCCATTGACTGACTGTACCTATGGTCCCTCCCACAGGCTCCTGAATAAAGGTAATTGACCCTCAGCTCCCTCCTCAGTTTGGGACAGTTAACCAGCAGGGACGTGCCTTCATTCTATTGCGAATAAAAGCCTATCAGTTTTGATCAAATGCCTTACCAAAATACATTTAGACCACATATACCACCCTACCCTCATCAATTTCCTTTGTTACCTCTTCAAAAAGTTAATTGGGCTCATGAGGAATGACATTCCCTTCACAAAGCCATGCTGACTATCCTTGAGTAGACTGTACTTCTCCAAATGTTCATAGATCTTATTTTCAAGAATCCTCTCCAATAGTTTTCACACCATCAATAATTCCCAGGATTCTCCTTATTACCCTTTCTAAACAAGCAAACCACGTTTGCCATTCTCCAATCCACTGGCACATCCTCTGTGGCCAAAGAGTACTCAAAGATCATAACTACTTCCCAGCTATTTCTTCCCTCAATTCCTAAAGTACCTAGAATATATCTCATCTGGCACCGGGAACTTATCAATCTTAATGTTTTTAAGAAGATTCAACACTTCCTCTTCCTTAATCTCCACATTGTTCAGCACACAAGCCTGTTCTATTCCTGATCCTGATCCAAGTCCTTTTCTCCTTTGAGTACTGAAGCAAAGTATTCATTTAGGACCTCCCCAACCTCCTCTGCTTGCAAGCATATTTTGCTTTATCCTTTAGCAGACCCACTTTCATTCTCATTACATCTTTGGCTTGGCTTCGCGGACGAAGATTTATGGAGGGGGTAAAAGTCCACGTCAGCTGCAGGCTCGTTTGTGGCTGACAAGTCCGATGCGGGACAGGCAGACACGGTTGCAGCGGCTGCAGGGGAAAATTGGTTGGTTGGGGTTGGGTGTTGGGTTTTTCCTCCTTTGCCTTTTGTCAGTGAGGTGGGCTCTGCGGTCTTCTTCAAAGGAGGTTGCTGCCCGCCAAACTGTGAGGTGCCAAGATGCACGGTTTGAGGCGATATCAGCCCACTGGCGGTGGTCAATGTGGCAGGCACCAAGAGATTTCTTTAGGCAGTCCTTGTACCTTTTCTTTGGTGCACCTCTGTCACGGTGGCCAGTGGAGAGCTCGCCATATAACACGATCTTGGGAAGGCGATGGTCCTCCATTCTGGAGACGTGACCCATCCAGTGCAGCTGGATCTTCAGCAGTGTGGACTCGATGCTGTCGACCTCTGCCATCTCGAGTACTTCGACGTTAGGGATGTAAGCGCTCCAATGGATGTTGAGGATGGAGCGGAGACAACGCTGGTGGAAGCGCTCTAGGAGCCGTAGGTGGTGCCATTACATAACCATATAACAATTACAGCATGGAAACAGGCCATCTCAGCCTTTCTAGTGCACACCAAACAAGGTACTGCACCTTGCCCAGAACCGTCCATTCCTCTCCCATTCATATACCTATTCAAATTTTCCTAAATGACAAAATTAACCCTTCCACCACTACTTCTCTCAGAAGCTCATTTGACAAAGCCACCTCTCTCTGAGTGAAGAAGTCCCCCCTCATGTTACATTTAAACTTTTGCCCCTTAACTCTTAACTCATGACCTCTTGTTTCAATCTCTCCTACCCTCAAGGGAAAAAGCCTATCCACATCAACTCTATCTATCCCCCTCATTATCTTAAATGCCTCCATTAAATCCCCCCTCAACCTCTACGCTCCAGGAATAAAGAACTAATCTGTTCATTTTTTCTTTGTAATCGAGATTCTGAAACCCAGCTAACATTTTGGTAAATCTTCTCTGCACTCTCTCTACCTTGTTGATATCCCTCTTATAATTTGGTGACCAAAATTGCACTCAGTACTCTAAATTTGGCCTCACCAATGCCTTGAACAGTCTCAACATCACTTCCCAACTCTTGTATTCTATGCTTTGATTTATAAAGGCCAGCATGCTAAAAGCCTTCTTCACCACTTTATTCTTCTGTTCTTCACATACGCATAGAAAGCTTTGGGGTTCTCTTTAATCCTACTTGTTTAGGCCTTAATATGTCCCCTTCGAGCTCACCTAAATCCTTTCTTAAGCTCCTATCTGGCTAAAATATTCTTCTTATGAGTCCTTCCTGTTTCCTGCTTCCTATATCTAATATATGCGTCCTTCTCTTGATTTTGTATCCTTCTCATATAAAAGCACAATATTAGATGCTTTCCAGTCTTTTGGTACCTCATGGCTAAGGAAGAGCATCTGTATTTTATTTGCTTTCTTCTAACAGTTCCAGGGCAGACTTTGTCAGCCCGGGAGATTTATTCAGCTTTAATCCCTCAGTGTTATCAGTGCCTCCTCTTTCTTAACATCAAGTTGTTTCCAGGTCATCATTCTTCCCTTTTCTAAATTCCCCATCTTTCTTGACATTCTCCATGAGAAATACAGATGAGAAACATTCAAGACCTCTCCCAGCTCCTGTGACTTCACATATAGATGGCCACACTGATCCTAAAGGGGACCTCTTTTCTCTTTGTAGTTACACTTTTGTTCTGTTATGTAGTAATTGAGGAAACAAGGTTTTAACTTTGGGGTTGAAGGCTTGCTTGTCTGGGCAGTGGAAAGTGAAGTTCGATCTCCATTCTTCCAGACAAGGGGAGATATTTTTATTGGAGTTCTGATATATGGAAAGGCTTTGGTTGAATCAGGAAATGAGTCAGTTGATGTAGAACTTTGACTAATTCTCAGTGTTTCAATATTTCTGTCCAGTTATGCTTCTCATGTGATGAAGTCAGATATTGATGGTGAATGATTCAGAATAATATTATTGAATTCCAAGAATATTTCAGCAAGGCCTGTCTTCTTGGAAATTTTACTTGGATTAAATGCTGTTCAGCCTTTAAACAACATTCAGATTTCTGACTTACGTTAAAGGTACTTAATTGATGAAGCAGCAGAAGATGTTTATGCCTGGGACCTATAACCATATAACAGTTTATGGCATGGAAACAGGCCATCTTGGCCCTTCAAGTCTACACCGGTTCACTCAAACAACTCCTCTAGATCACCCCGCCTATTCTCCACCCATAATCCTCCAACCCCCTCCTATCCACGTATATATCCAGCCTCCTCTTAAATTAAAGAATTGAACTCATGCAATGTTGTTTTTCTTGACGAAGTTCAAATAACTTTCTGCCAATTTGTAGGGGTGGGAGTTTCCTGGGTTTCCCAATGATCAATTTTATTCAGAGCATATCAGAGGTGAAACAAAAAAGCTTCCAGTTGGACTTGTGAGGGAGCTATACAAGGTGTACCGCCGAGAAATTAAATGGAAGAAGGTTTTCAGTTGCACTTGCACATTTCAGGCATTATCAATTGAACCCTCAGTCAGAAAAGGGGTGACAGCTGTACAAGTTGAGGGTATGCAATGAGTATCTTTAAGAATATGGCACTCATCCTTGCAAGTTAATCTGAGATTGCCTTCCTGAAATTACCTGGAAGCTCAAAGTAAATTAGGTGAAGGATTTCTACTGATTCAGCTTCAATGTCTGTTGAGCCATTCATGATCTTTATAGTGCCTGGTTTGCTAATACAGTGAAACGGATAGACTGACCCAGCAAAAACAGCAGCCTCATTCAACAATCAAGATCCCATGTGGTCTTGTTACTCAGGAAGGAAACTTTGATCTGGATATGGTTAAAGAATAACAACAGGTAAATGCTTGGTTATTTTTTGTCTCACCGCTGGTGCAGTTTGATCCATCAACCCAACACCAGGATCTTATTCTGACTGACTCACAGCAGCACTCCTTGTTCTTTGACCAATACTCATCAGATTGCAGTTGTGTCATGAAGATTTAACCACAAATTGGCACAGTCTGAAGTCTTCAGGAAAGTCATCAATGAATAATTTGGGCCTTGCTGATCAGAGAAATGTGTGCTCAGATGTTCAGTTCCTGTTAAAATGTGTTTTAAAATGTATTACTTGATCATTCTGTATTACATTAGATGCATTTAGGATACCATAGCTGATAAACTAACAACACTACTTACATTGTTCCAACTGTAATTTATCTCAGTCTACTCATTTGTTGTAACTGATGCCATGTTTGATTCGGAGAACATGCCAAGATTGGGTCAAGGACACATCCACTGTTCAAAAATTGCGGCTGAGCCTGTTCTTATTCCTGTCTGTGAAGGTAATCCCAAAACATCCTTGGCTATTTCATGCTTGAGTACTCTTCTATCAGGATGCTCCATAAATCCTAAGCTGTTTGTTTCCATAGCAACCTTGGTGACCAATTGCTAACTTGCAATGTCAGACTTGTACTGATTGTATGTTATATGTGTCCAAGTTATAAATTGGCTTGATTCCTCTTGTTATTATAGATTAGAGGCTAACAAAAAAAAGTATCAGAATGTAGCAACACTGTGGATCAAATATATTCAGTCCTTGCTCCCTACAACAGCAGGTGTAAATGTTTGTTCCACTCATTATACCCAACCTTGCTTATTTTATTTGAGTTTCAAATAAATAATTAGTTATTCCAAAGTAATTGCAATAAGTTCACTTAAAAGTTGTCAGTACAAGTTCAACTATACTGTCAGCCTGCGCTGACAACTATTAAATCCATCAATGCTGTAAATGTTTGACACTGACACGAGAGGCATCAGATGCTGAGTACAAACTAAGATCAGCAGTAAAACATTTTTAGGTCACTTGAACTAATGCAACGTGTCAGCATCATTTTGCAATCAAACATGCAAAATTCAATAAAAGTTAATTTAATGTTTCTACAACTTCCTACATGATACAGCAAATCTGAAATTACCTTTGTGTTCACCTTAAAGCTGTTTATCATAATCCCCAAGTTTTTCAGGAAGAAAACCAGTTTTTAAAAAATGGTCCTGTGTGATAGGCTCATCTCCACCTACCTCCCTATTTTGTAAGAACCTTTCCAATTTATTTTCAGGAAATAAACCTTTTGATTAAAAAATGTAATTGTCCAGTATAATTGAATGGTCATCACGATGTTCATCTGCTGTTGTCTCCACATCACTTATTGCATTCTTTTCACAAGAAATATTTAGATTGAATTGTCATTTTTTTTTAATTTTGAGATAATAAATAGCAAGTTCTCGGATTGTAATCCCACTGCTTGAGATGGTGCAAAGATGTGCATGTAAAACTAGTCCAGGTGGTGATTCTAGGTGTGTGTTGGTGCAGCCAACAGTTGCAGGTAAGGGGCAAAGAGAGGGGCATGGCGTTCAAGAAGAAAATGCCTTCAAACAGGCTGGACCAGAGAGGAGAAAGTAGCTGCCAGAGTCTCCAGTCCCAAGGGCTGTCTATAGACAGGAATATGTCTACAGTTTAATCCCTGGTAACCTCAAGCAACAAGAAAAAAGAAAAATCCCTGACAACTTCAACAACCGTTAAAAAAAATTCAACAAAATTAAAAAAAAGAAATGAAAATAATAAGAAGAAATGAAAATGTGACTAAAAGTTTAAAATTGTAAAAGAAAATGTTCTCAAAGCAATACATAACACCTTGGTGAAGATGGGAGCAAATATTCAGCCAGCGGAGCCCCACGGTTGTGATCTGACGGCAGCAGCTGTTTGAATAAAGTTTCAATAAAGTTGTGTTTGAATTAAATGGAGACACCCAGAATGAAGAGTTGGCCGATGCTGCACGCTGTTGGGGTGACTCTCCATAAATGTCTCCCTATCCCTTCCTAGTAAGAGTCTTTATCTTTATCAGTATAATATTGATTATTAGTAAAGCTTTATCTGTAAACTTGGGGTGGGGGGGGGGCAAGGGGATTAATTGTGATGGTGGTACATTTCACACAGCAGTTAGCACATCGCTTTTACATGACAATGACTGGTGTTCAAATTTCAATTTAAATTTTGTACTATGAGCTCCCTTTTCATTTAGTGTGACTACAGCTTTAAGAGCTAGTACAGACTCTAAACACTTACAGTCATGGAGAGACTGGGAGGCAACGGGCAGTTTGGAGAGGAGAAAAGAAACATGTGTTGCTTTTTTTTTCCCAGGGACTCAGGCAATGAGAGATGAGAGAGTCATGTGTGGAACACTTGAAGGAACACACATTTGAACAGTGGCCATCTCATCTCGCATGGAGCAGGGATGACCTGTGTGATAATGGACAATTTGGCTGATTCTCCCTGTCAGGAAAAGGAGAATTGCTGCACTGGATCGTGACCAAAGGAAAAGTCACTTTGATTGATGCGTACCTGGGTTTTGGAAGCACCGTGGAAGTCATATGCTTCATTTCCACTATGTAAGGAAAGCAGAGTTGTGATAACTGTTCGTACGAAAGGATATTTCTCTAGAAGAAACTTGACAAGGATTCGTGAGTTGTCGCCAGTCTCTCACATCTCCTTTGTGATTACTTCTGTGCATCAGTTTAAAAGTCTGCATTTAGACAATGGATTTCTAAGGCTGAACTTTGGATTGATTTTCTCGAATTGTGCCTAAGCCGTAATGGTTTAGATATCCCACTCCACATCCCCACACCCCCACTACCACCACCACGAACCACACACAAACACACATTCGAGCATAAATGGGTTTGATTTGACTAATGGATTATATTATTCATAGTTATTAATAAATATAGCATTTTAAAAGAAAATTAATAATAGTTCCATTGCTGCTGGTCTGCAACGTGACATTTGTAAGATCCAGGAATTACCTGACTTACTGTTTTGTTCAAATTGAACTATATTGTGACTTGAAATCTGTTTATTATTAATCCAAGTGTATTAGTTAGGAATTATAAGAGTGTGTCTCAAGCCAATGTAAAATTTGCATATTCGGCATCTGCAATCCCTATAGCTGCCAGATACTGGGGATTATACTGTATTACAGATGACACAAAAGGAGGTGGCACCCACATTCAGTAGCCTTGACCTCGAGGGAAGCAGGACACCAGAGCAGGTGAGCAACCCCACAGTGAAAAGGAGAAGCCTGGGAGAGGACCTTACAGAACATGGGGCCATAGTAGCTGACCAGTAAAGGGTTTTGGCAGAAGTAGGCCTGACACTGGGATGCGGGCTGCAGTTGATCAGTGTGGTGAAAAATACTTCGACCCTTTACACTTGACCCTGCTATCACTGGCTGACTCATGACTCCTCCCCTTTATTCCCCATAAAGGCTGTCATGCCACAACCCTGCCCCCCAGTTTGAATCTGAGTCAGTGTGGGCCAGCAACACGAGGGATGCTGTTCATCTTAGCCATCTCTACCTTCAGTTCCTGTTCTTCAGACTTTTGACTCATTGATCATGCATCCATCTGCTTCTGGGAATCAGATATTGGTTCCAGGATTCACAAAGGTGTGATGGTGAAAGGCTCCTGAAGAGCCTCGGGTAGCTGTTGACTTCTAATCACATTGAGGGTGCAAAACCAGGAGCTGAGGAGAGTACCTTGCACTCAGGTTCACTGCTGGACTGGAAAGGAGCCCATGTAGCTAAGAGTCCATGTAGCCCATGGACCAGGAGGCGGTGGCATCGGAGGAGGTGCCAGGATCCATGGACCCTCAGTGATTCTGAACGGACTCTTTTTGGCCTCTTTTCTTCTTTCGTTCAAGCTTATTATCATCTAAGTGTACACATATATGCACAAAATGCACAGTATATAAAAATCATATATACATATATCATACAAAATGGGTGGCATGGTTGGTAATAGTGGTTAACCCAGCACTGTTACAGCATCAGGGATCCGTACCTGGATTCAAATCTTGCGCCGACTGGAAGGAGTTTGTATGTTCTCCCCATGTCTGCATGGGTTCTCCCCGGTGGCTGTGGTTTCCTCCCACTCTTTAAAACATACCAGGGGTGTAGGTTAATTGGGTGTAGTTAGGCATCACGGGCTCTTGGGCCAAAAGGGCGTGTTACCGTGCTGCATGTCTAAATTTAAAAAAACATTTTAAAATTAATTAAAAAAATTAAAAAAAAAAATTTAAATGAAAAGATATAATAAAAATATTTTTTTTGGAATGATTTACTTGGTTGCAGGATATTGTTCATCAATCACAACTTGCTGGAAGAAGTTATTTCCTAGCCTGGCAGTCCTGATTTTGACGGCCCTCTATCTCTTGATGGGAGAGGGTCAAAGATACTGTGTGCTGGTTGGAAAGGGGTCTTCTATCAGTATTTGAGTCCTACTTAAGCAATGTTTCTCGTGAATATCTTCAATATATCTTCTCGGCAGTTTTGATGATCGGCAGGAACTCTATTGAGAGAGTCCTGGCCAGCTGCATCAGAGTGTGGTACAGTTGTTGTAAAGAATTGGATCGGAGCAGAATTGGACAGGATCACAAGATTTATGGTCAAGATTCAAGATTCAAGTTATTGTCATTATAATAAAATAATGTCATATTACATGAAATTGTTTTTGCCTGCTGTAAAGCAGACAGATTTGCCATTGGCAGCAATTGCCTGAAGTGCCCCCTACAGTCAGAGAAAGAGAAGCACAAGAGAATCCCCCTCAGAAGAGTGCACATTCACATTCACCTCCAGCACTCCCGCAGCCTCTGCAGCCACATAAGCGTCCAGTCCAAACCATTGGCAACCCGAGCTCCAGATCCAAATCTTCATCATGGTCAGGAACCCTTCAGCACCTTTGGCACCCTCTTGCATCCTGTTTCCAATGCCTGGTACCCCTTCAGCCAGTTTCAAGTCAGTCTGCAGCCCGGCATGAGTCTCCTGACAGCAGTTTCCAGCAGCCTACAGCCTCCATGGGTTCCTTACCTTGAAGTCACCAGCAGCCCACCCAATGATTTGGTCTTTCAGCCACAGAGCCCATCTTACATCTGAACAGAGAGCAAAGGGGCCCTGGAAAACTCAAATGCAGAGACCATGTGACCAACAGATTCAAGGCACAGTACACAATTTGCTCAGGGGCCGTTTTTAAGGAAGCATTACTGTGGAGCAGAGCTCTTGGAAGTAATACAGTACTGAAATGGTCTCGTGTGTGTTTATAGACAATCTGTCTGATGTCTCCATGTTACAGGCAAATGAGAAGTGGCCATTTTAAGGAGACAACACTCGGAGAAGTATCCTTTAAAGGGATACTGTGTTGAATGTGGCCTTGTGTAGTGATAGACCATTTGTCTGATTACTCCGTGTTACAGGGGAATGGGAATACCACTCTGTGACCAAAATGAAAGGTCACTTTGAAAGGGGACTTGTTGAATCCCATCATGAGCAAAGGAAAAGTCACTCTGAAGGGAATTGTTGAACCCCATCGTGGCTAAAAGAAAATATATCTGGAAGCACTCAACAAGGATTTCATGAGTTCATAAACATTCTGTCACTTCAGTCACTCCCAGCTACCTTGTGAACTTCTTTACCATCCATCTATTCTAAAGTCTGCATGCCACATCTATTTGAAGCCTGTGAGTTGCATCAATTTAAAGCCTGCGTGTTAACATTGGATTTTCTAAGATTGAACTGGGAACGTCCTTTCCAAATTTAGGACTGAAGTGTAGTGGCAAAGGCACTCCACATACACACACAGAGACACAAGTATATTTGACATAGTTGCAGGTTAAGCCTCAATAGGTTTAGATAAGTGTAGATAAATTACATAAATTACATAAAGAGCTACAAGGTAAATATTACTTAAAATATAACACTGTATGAGCTCATCTCTATTGCTGCTGACTGGTACGCTACACAAGCACACAATTTATAGAAGATGAGAGTAGGAAAATTGTAATGGGAAGAAAATACACACACACTCACACACACACACACACACACACACACACACACACACACACACACACACACACACACACACACACATGAACTGGGTACATACAATCAAGGGAAAGTAATACGATACCCGTCACATCTTGACTCTGTGCAGGCACAGCTCTATACTACTAAGGACACTAGTAAAAACACTCCCACCCTATAACAATCCACACCTCATTAAATAATTCAACTCTTTTCCATGGTACTCAATCTGGACTGAAGCAGGGTGATCACTCGAAGATGGCAAAGAATAAGAACTAAGCACAAACATGGCATCCTTTATAGTGCTGGAGGGACCACCCCAGGAAATTTAGAGGGTCCCAATGGTTCAGTGCAATCAAGGTCTAGTGAATTGCAGAGTCCAATGGCCCAAGGCCAAGTACAAGGGTAATTAAAGGGTCAGGTGTGCACTGATGGGTGGGGCATGGTCATATTTTGATTGGCAGGTGATGTGTCTTCTAACCAGGTAGTGTGCAGTGCCATAAAGTAACAGCCATAACCCTTCATAACACACCACCAGTGACGACCCATCATTCTTAGTCTAACCAATTTAAGTGTTGATCTAGTCACATCAAAACTTTGTAGTGGAGAGAGTAGAAAACATTGAGTTCCTTGAGTCCACTAAGCTAGTGACCTATCATGGACACATATCTCATCACTTATCAGGAAGGTACAACAACAACTGCACTTCTTGAGAAGACTGAAGTGGGCAAGGCAACCAGCCACCATGATGTCAACCTTCTACTGGAGCTCTATCAAGAGCGAAATGGCCAGCACCATCACAGTGTGGTACGATTGCTGTAGAGAAATGAATTGGAAGTCAATCCACAGGACCATGAACAGCAGAAAGGATTGCTGGTGTCTCCTTCACTGCGCCCCAAACCGTCACCCCTCCTCACATCAAAGTGATCTACCAGGATTGTTGCCTGAAGAGGGTGCACAAAATCATTGAGGACCCCTTCCATCCTACACACAGCATCTTTCAGCTGCTCCCTTCAGGAAAGAGATGCAGGAGTGTCAGAACCAACAGCACCAGTCTGAGAAATACCTTCTTCCACAGGCAGTGAGTATGCTGAATGACCAAAGAATCTGCTCACATGAACCATCAGAGACTCTCATATTTATGAGGCAATATTTATTTATTTATTTGCATATGGATACTTGTCCTGCAAATGTATTATTTGTCTGTATATGTGTTATGTCTGGTTGTGTGTCTGTATGTTTTGCACTGAGGTTCAGAGAACATTGTAGTTGTACAATCAGATGACAATGAACTTGGCTTAAATCAAGTTCATTGTCACACTTCTTAAATGCTGTCAGTGATACAGCTTCAACCATTGTCCCAGGCAATACATTTCAGTTGCTTACTCCTCTCTGGGTAAAAAAAAAAGATCTCCCTCATACCTCCTTTCAATCTCTTTCCCTTTACCCTAATCTAGAGGTCGGCAACCTTTTTTTAAACTCACATTCCACCTTAAATATTCCTTAGGCCATTGGTGCTCTGTGGTTAGTAAGGGATTGCTTAAGGTGGTATGTGGGTGGGAAGGGAAGTTTTGAGAACCACTGCTCTAGATCCAATTATTACTGAGATATTTTGCTTGAAAAAATTTTCACCTGCCCATTTCCTTTGGAGTTTCAAATCCGTGCACATAATGAGTCATATAGAAATGATTAAAGCAATGGTTTTCAAATCTTTTTTATTTCCACTCACATACCACCTTAAGCAATCCCTTACTAATCACAGAGCACCTATGACATAGGGAATACTTAAGGTGGAATGTGAGTTTAAAGATAAAAGGTTGCCCACCCCTGCCCTCCAATTCTGTCCTCCAATTCTTTCTAATTCTGACATAGGTTAACTCTTCCTGTATATACTCCTGCCAATTTTACATACCTCAACCTCCTTCACTTCAGGGAGAAAAGACCAAGTTTCTCCAGTCTCTCCTCATTACCGAACTGTTCCATCCCAGACAGCATCCTGGTGAATCCCCTTTGCAGCCTCTCCAGCACTGTCACATTCTCCTTATTGCACGGTGATCCGAAATGCAACCAGTCCTTCCCTTGATGTCTGATCAAAGTTTTATAAAGTTAGAATATAATATTCCAGCTTTACATTCAAAGTGCTCAAGAATTAAGGCAAGTATTTTGTCTGGCTTTCCAATCATGTTGTCCACCTGTGCTGCCACCATGTACTCTGAAGTCCATCCATTACTCAATATTCTCAAAGATCCTACCATTTGCAACATATATCCTAGCCGCATTAATGCTCTCAAAATTAATCACCTCACCTTTGTCTGCATTAAATTCTATTTACTATTTTTCAACCTATTTTATCAAAATTTCAATATCTCTCTGCAGTTACTTTCCACAACGACCAATCATTTTATCAACCACAAACTTTCACATCAACATCAAATCCATTTGCATATGCTGCAAACAACTCCCAGAACAAATCCTATGATTCACTACTAGCCACAAGCATCGAATCACAGTAATAACCCTCGACCATCACCTCCTTTCTTCCCATTGCTAAGCCAACTTTGGATCCAGTTGGCAACATGCCATCAGTCCTAAGGGCCCTGACCATTTGTGGGACTTTGTCAAAGGCCCCACATAATTACATGTAAATCACATAGTTGGCCACACCAATATACTTCGTTAACGTACAAACGAATAGAATCATGTTGGTCAGACAAATTCTGTCCTTGAGAAAGCCTGCTTTCCAAATGACCATTAATCCTCTCCCTCAGAACTTTTTTCCATTTTCTCTGCGTCTATCACATCTATATATCTTCTATAAGATATTATTACAAAACTCAGAGATTTGCCAATGAAGGAATTCATAAGTTTATTGGATATTTTAAAACATATTTTTGCTGTTAGTTCTGTTGACATTTCCTTACACATTAGGGTCAATTCTTCATGCACTCAATACAGTTTTATTTCTCTGGAGAAATGATTAGCCCTCAAATCATTGGGAGACACAGTTAGAGTAGTGGAATGCCAGTGACCCAGATTAAAATCCAACACTGTCTGTATGGAATTTGTACGTTCTCTCTTTTTTTTCAACCTTTTTATTAATATTATAGGTAAAGAATACTAGAGGAGATTAGGAGTACGTCATCAAAAAGGGGGGGGGGGGGAAATCACTACATGACATCACATGATATTACACCACAATTAACAAATATGTTCTCATCTCCTCAAACTGAAATCTTAAAAAAATATATAAACCCAACTAATATAATTGAAAAAAAAGACTGGGCAGCCTATCCTAGAATTTATTAATAAAATTAATCATCTGGTCTTCACCAACAAAGAGAAAAGAAATAAAATTAAATATAGTCCGGAAGGGAAATAATTATACTAAGTCATTTGGAAATAATTTAGGAAAGGTCTCTTCAAATTTAACTGAAGTATCAAACGTACGACTCCTAACTTTCTCTAAACTTAAACATGACATAATTTGAAAAAAACCATTGAGTCAAAGAAGGTGGATTAGAACCTTTCCATTTAAATGTGATTGCTCTTCTAGCCAACAATGTAGAAAAGGCTACAACCCGATATGTGGAAGTGGGAACACATCCCTTATATGTTCTCCCTTTTGTCTGCGTGTATTTCCTCTGGACGCTCTGGTTACCTCTCACCATTCAAAATGTACAATTATCCCAGGCAGCTGTGGAGGCCAGGACATTGGGTGTATTTAGGGAGAAATTAATAGTTATCTGAATAGTTAAGATTTCTGAAGTTATGGGGAGAAAACAGTGGAGTAGGGCTGACTAGGAGAATATAATGATAGAATAGCAGAGTGGTCTCAACAGGCCAAATGGTCTACTTCTGCTCCTATATCTTAAGATTTTATGATCTCTGACACACTAATATAGGGAGCCACTGAAACATGTGTTATGGTATCCAACAGCACTCAATGCATATCATATGCATCAGGACCTTTGGCCTATTTATACCATACAGATTTACTTATTTTGCCTGGTTACATTGACCTGGATGTGAACCACACCCTTCCATCCATGACCCTATCTAAATTTCTGTTAAATATTGAAGTCAAAAGAGCATCCACCACCTCTGCACATTTCACACTCTCACCATCCTCTGAGTGAAGAAGTAACCCCTACATTCCCCTTAAACATGTTACCTTTCACCCTCAAGTGATGTCCGCTAGTTCTTGTCTCACCTAATTTCCGTGGCAAAAGCCTGCTTGCATTTACCTTATCTATACCTCTCATCGTTTTGAATACATCTATCAAATCTCCCCTCAATCTCTGACACTCCAGGGAATAAAGTCTTAGCCTATTCAACTTTTCCGGATAATTCAACACCTAAAGTCCAGGCATCCTCCTTGTAAATTTTCTCTACACTCTTTTGTCCTGAATCACATCTTTCCTGTAGTTACATGACCAAAACTGTACACAATACTCCTAATTTGGCCTTACCAATGTTTTATTGAACATCCCAACTCTTGTACTCAACACCTTGATTTATAAAAGCCAATATGCCAAAAGCTATGTAACAGTGATGCCACTTTCAAGGAAACCAGACACTAGCAGTAATATAAATACTCAGCTGCACAAGATAATTAAGACTTCCTTTGATATTCTTTTTCTTTGGCTTGGCTTTGCGGACGAAGATTTATGGAGGGGGTAAAGGTCCACGTCAGCTGCAGGCTCGTTTGTGGCTGAAGTCCGATGCGGGACAGGCAGACACGGTTGCAGCGGCTGCAGGGGAAAAATGGTTGGTTGGGGTTGGGTGTTGGGTTTTTCCTCCTTTGATATAGCTTAAAGGTTATCTGACTTTTGTTTGCCTCATCAAGTTGTAAGGAGTCTGAATTGGGGAGCTTGAGGGTCTGGGAATATACAGGTTTCAGAATTCATATTTATTATCAAAGTTCATACCTGACATCACAGACAACCCTAAGATTCTTTTTTTTTTCCCTGCGGGCAACTGTTCTCAAAGTGCACATGTAAACAAATTTAAAAAAAACTATAAACAGATAATGAAATGTAAAAAAGTTGACAATGCAATAGAAAGAGGATTTAAAAAATCAATAAAATGCACAAGTAAGAGCTCATAAATGAGTCCCTGATTGAGTTTATCGTTGAGGAGTCTGATGGTGGAGGGGTAGCAGCTGTTTTTGGTGGTACGAGTCTTGTGGTGCCTCTTTCCTGATGGTAGCAGCGAGAACAGAGCGTGTGTTGGGTGGTGTGGCTCCTTGATGATTGCTGCTACTCTCCGATGTTCCCTGTAGATATTCTCAATGGTCGGGAGGATTTTACCTGTAAAATTCTGCACTGTTTCCACTACCTTTTGGAGGGCTTTGCACTCAGAGATATTGCTGTCCCCATATCAAACTGTGTTGCAACCAGTCACCACACTTTCCACTACATACCTGTAGAAATTTGCCAGGTTTTCTGATGTCATACCAAACTTCTACAACCTCAGAAGGAAGAAGAGGCACTGAGTAAATGTACATTTAGCCTCTTGCAGGTACTGGTGAAAATATTTTGATCAGAGATACCAGACCTAGCAATTGTCTTAGTTCCCACCCATTAATCTGTTGTATTGCATCTTTTCAAGTTATTGAATTATTCAGTGGCTTCCTACCTTTCTTTGTCACATAATCATTTGAAATGTATTGATCCTGTAGTCTTGAATGATAAGGTCACTGGCCAAGGGAACTCCAATTTCACACAGTAAAAATAGGATTCAATAATTATATAAAACGTGTCTTCTTCATGCTATTCAATGGGATATCTGCACTGAATTCACGGGATCCTAAACAGCAAATATCTGGTTCAAATAGTCTTTCAGCTTCTGAAGTATTTGCCTTTTCTTCTGTTGAAGCTCCAGCAATCAATCTCCATTGAACAAGAAAGGCTGGATTTTGTTCTCTAGGTTCCACTTAGTTGGATGCTCTGAATGAGCAGTAACACCACTGATCTGTGTATGTGCTGTTAACATTTTCATTCTTAGAATTATTTAATTGAGTATTTTTTTCATTAATCATTGTTTTATTTTTTATTTAATGGTGTTTATTGATATTTGTATGTATATGTGGTAAGCATGGAGATATTGGACTGAAGGACTTCTTTCTGTGCCACATGACTTTATAACACCAGCTGCTCAACAGTCAACATGCATGGCAAACAAAATTGTCAGTGGTGTGTGTGTGTGTGTGTGTGTGTGTGTGTGTGAGTGCGTGTGTGGATGTGTATATGTGTGTGCATGTGTGTGAATTGTATGTGTATATATGTGCATGCTGTGCATGTGTTATGTGTGTGTGAGTGTATGTGTGTATTTGTGGGTGTGCTTGAGTGGGTGTGTATATGTGTATGCATTTGTGTGGTGTGTGTATGTGTGTGAGTTTGTGTATGTGTGAGCATGCTTGTGTGGGAGTGCATATGTGTGTGTATTATGTGTGTATATTTGTGTGTGTGGGTGTGTGCATGTGTGTGTGTGTGTGTGTGTGTGTGTGTGTGTGTGTGTGTGTGTGTGTGTGTGTGTCTATGTATGTGGGTTTGTATATAAATGTATCACAGTTATTACACCACCAGCAACAAAGTTTCACGCTGTCTGTAAAGTGTTTGTACATTCTCCCCTTGTCTGCATCAATTTCCTCTAGGATCTCCGGTTTCCACCCACCCTTCAAAACATATTAGTTTAGGTTAATTTGGGTGACATGGGTTTAAATGTCTGGAATCAGCTTCTACTGTGTAGCAAATGAAATTTAAATAAATTGGAAGGATCAGCATTTGATACATGCATGGTTTTATGCATATAGAGGAGTGTCGGTGTCCATGTCTCTGTACGTATCATGGATGATGATATATGTTCTTTCTGTTTTTGCTCCAATGTCTTTTGATCTTACGGTCTAGGACCAAGGTTATCCCAACCTGAAAAGACAGTGCATGCAGTGGAGCACACTTGGAGACCTACCTCCAAAATACAAAAGACACTGCTGATGTTGGAACTGGAGCAAAAAAAAAACAACCTGATGGAGAATTCGATGGTTCGAACAGCATCAGAGGGAGAAAAAGAGTAGTCAATGTTGCAGGCCAGAACCCTTTTTTTTCTTCCGTGATGTTGCTCGACCCACTGAGTTCTTCCAGCAGATTGTTTTTTTTTCCTCCAACCTAGAGTTGACTTGTTCATCAACGCAGCTGAGATGATGTCCTTTGCTCAATAACTGCAAGACCATTGTCCTCCAACAATATACTGTATGTTCATGGTGACATCCTGGAAATCATGGCCCCTTTCCCATTTCTTGTGAGCCATCTCCCAGAAGGGGAAAATATAAATGATAAAATTCATTCCCACCTTCAATGCCTTTGCTTCATTTTGAACAGTGGCTCTAGACTTTTTTCTTTCCTTTCACATACCACTTTAAGTATTCCCTATGCCATAGGTGCTCTGTGATTAGGAAGGGATTGTTTAAGGTGGTGTGTGGGTGGAAAGGAAAGAGTTTGAAAACCCCTGTTTTAATCGTACTTAATTGACTCGTTATGTGCACTGTTTCATAACTCCAAAGAAATGGGCCAATTTTTCTCAAGCAAAATATTTCAGTCCCAGTTGAGTCTAGAGTAGTGATTCTCAACCTTCCCTTTGCACTCACACACCACCTTAAGCAATCCATTCCTAATCACAGAGCACCGACGGCATAGGGATTACTTGAAGTGATATGTGAGTTGGAAAGAAAATGGTTGAGAACCACTGATTTAGAAAATGGTATTAGAAAGTGAATGCCTCAGACGATGGGCAGCATGTTTGGTGTAGCAGTTAGTGCAACGCCTTTACAGCACCAGCAATTGGGACTGGATTGGGGATCGAATCCTCGTGTCCTTGTGAGTTTTCTCTGGGGGCTCCAGTTTCCTCCAACTGTTCAAAAATGTATCGGGGGTGTAACTTCATGGGGTGTAAGTTGGGAGGCACGGACTTGTGGGCTGAACTGGCCTGTTACTATGCTGTATGTCTAATTTTTTTTGGAAAAAAACAAGGCAGAAAACTTAGATCCACTGGGCAGCAGTGACACCTGCCTTCTTCTATATTTCTGAGATCAGACTAAATTCAGGAGTCATCAGAAGGCACTGGAGGGATTCCATCATGCTTTTCTCTGCAGGGTTCTCCAAATTTACTCGATGAATAAGTGAACCGGCAGCAGTCCATTTTTAGATCAACGACCCATGGTACTGAGGTCCTATTACTCTTGGTCATCAATTTTAGGCAAAAAATGGTGTTTCATATCAGATTCTCAAAAAAACACACACTATTCCAAGCTCTTCCTTGAGGAATGCAATGCCTCCATGAGAACCTTGTATCCACACATCAAGAGCATTAAAAAATCTTGTGCAAACAGCAGACGTGTCCCAACTCCCTCTCTACTCATCTGTCCACTTTCTACCCCATCTTCCACACTGAACCATAAAAACATGGTGAAGTGCCAGTTGATGAAGTAGACAAAGACGATGTGGTCAAACAATAATCATGGCTTTTATTAGCAGAAACTCATGGTACAATAATGAAAGACAATAGG